>NC_081405.1:508455108-508755108 GCF_030272615.1 Cryptomeria japonica
TTACTAGACACCTTTTATTATAGAAGCCCACCCATTCTATTGATTGAGGATATTTGTGAAAAGTTCGGTGCAAGAGCATAGATGGTTTTGCTCCCAAGATACTCACCATACATAGTTCCTTGAGTAGAAACATGGCTTTTTGAAATGCTACTTGTAGCTTGATGAAAGTGGTGACTCCCCCAACATAGGGATCATCTATTTTTTATGCTCGCACAAGACTTAGTATATCACATCCTTACCTGCCATGGCAGGATTCATAAGGTATGCAGTACCAAAGTAAAAGAAATATCAAGATGTGGGCTGAAAATATCGCAACCGGCCATTTGACCTTAGGGATAAAGTGTGTTTGTGTTGTCTTCATCTTGTGTTAGACCAGTAACAATTTGATCTGACTTCAGGCTTTGGGAAACATAAAAAGCATTTGCAAAAAGGGTCAATAAAGTTCATGATTGGGTTGATCTAGACCCACACCTATTTTTTCCTTTTTGTTGAAAAAGAGGAAGGTTATTGTGCTTGTGTGCTTGTTGTGTTTTCTTGTCAAAGAAATTCAGAAACAATTTTAAACCAAGTATTCATCCAACAAATTTACATCCAACATTGATAAATAAAACAAATATCAACAAGTAAAACAAGTATCGGTTTTGTATGACCATCACTCACATCTTGAGAAAAAGGAGTCTTCATCAAAAGACCACATTGAAAAAGAGACAATTGAGTTCAAAATCTCTAATCAAAAGAAGGAAGTATTTCTATATCAATAGACATTTTTTTCTCACATAGGGCCTTCTTGCACCATATGCACTTGTATCTTCAAGCAAATCCAATGAATTTGACAATGAGCCTTTGAAAAATAGAGATTTTACTCAATATAGAGCCTTGGATTATCACAAAAACAATGGGGGCAAGATCAATCCTACTTTCTTTCCAAAAATCTATATCACCTACCACAAAGCTCGAGGGGAACCACCAACCCCTAAGAGAGAGGAAAAAGTAGAAACCCTCTTTGTGATGGAAATTTTTTATTGAGGTCCATATTCTATCCACTTTCACCTTCAAACATCACAAAACCATTCAACTCTCAAAACATAAAGAGGTCTTGTCCTAAGTTCTTTTAGATATTGCTTAAATCAAACCAACAAATTGCTTTTAGGGTGTCTCTACATCTAGGATCAATCATCCTAAAAGGAATTTCTACACAAGCTAAAAATAGGTTATAAGTGCATCCTCTCATTGCTAGGTATCTTGGTTTGTAACACATCTCAAACCTTGCTATACCATATCACATCAAAATTATTGAAAACACAAGAGAAATTCATAAAGAACTTTGGCAACATCCAACCTTCAGTGTTAGAGATCCATCTTCTAAACATTTCACAAACACTTATCTTCTATCAAAAATTTCATCACCACCTCATAATCACTTTCACCAACCTCAAACTTTCAACAACATGGTTCAAACAATATCAATGAGAAACCGACAACCAGAGATCGAAGTCAAGGGGGAAGAAAACCTCAATTATTTTCAAGAGGCCATTGGATGAGGCACTAATGATGAAGATCCTAGCACTCCAACTCCTAAAGATATATAAAGAGCACAACACAATCCCAAGTTCAATAGACTCTTTGACGAAATCCTTAGAAACAATGCAAATGCTCATTTTTTGAGACTTGCTCAAGAGGGTGCTAAAGTACCCTCTAACTTTGATACCGCACAGATAGGGAAAACATCTGAGCAACATAGCCATAATGATGGTGGAAGAGGTAGATATTACTTCCGCTATGGCCTTAATCATCAATGGAATCCTCCACCTCCTCCTCCTATAGAAATAGACATGTTGAGACAACAAGTAGAAAATCTCACTCAACAACTCAATAGTGGTGTGAAGACTACTCGGTTTTCACTTAACAATATTTATCCCTATCCTTTTGATAGGAACATGTATATGCCACCTTTTCTGTGAGGGTTTGAAACACCCAAGTTTGAAAAGTACAAGGGCAAAGGAGACCCTAGAGATCATGTATGAGAATTTCACTCACTTGTTTAGAGGTGGCCTATGAGGACACCTATCTAATGTTCCTTTTTACTTAGAGTTTGGGAGGCACAACCACGCAATGGTTTTCTCGATTACCAGGTGGCATTAGAACATTGAAGGAACTAGTTCAAAAATTCATCGCTCATTATGCACATAACATAGAACGAAATTTTACCATGGCAGATTTATGCAACACCAAATAAAAACCAGGGGAGTTGTTCTCAGCTTTCTTGCAATGGTGGAGGCAACCATGTAGCAGACATTCTCTTCATTTACCTGAGTAAGAACTAGTGGAAATATTCATTTCCAACTTGAATGATGAGATGGAATTCCATTAATACATGAAGGGTACATAATCCTTTGAGGAGATGATCACTCAAGGACTAAAATGTGAAAGAGCCCTTATCAAAAAGGGACTTATCAAAATCTACAATGAACCAAAAGATGGCCCTCGTCCATGTTATAATAGTGATAAACCATATTTTTGGAACAAGAATAAGAACATTGTCAATGATGAGATTATGGATGCACGAACAGTAAAAATTGCAAAACCTGTGGTTAGATTTGTAGGACAAAATCCCCCTCCTAAAAACAACACCATCACTCATCCACAAAATCAAGGTCGCAATGCACCACAAGAGGAACCAAAACAAAGGCAACAAAACTACAAGCCAAAATGCACATACACACCCTTAGGGGAACCCATTGAAACAATATTGTGTCAATTGGTCTCCTCCAATCTTTTGACCTTACCTAAAAAATCTAACTATGAACCTCAGGTCAAACCTTCATGGTGGCGCGATAATGAACATTGTGAATTTCACTAGGGAAAAGGACATAAAACAATCAATTGTCATCGACTGAAATATCTTTTTCAAGATCTTATTGATAGAGGAGAAATTAAAATAGAAGGACATGACCCTAAAACATCCAATGATGATCATCTAATGTTCAAGAATCCACTTCCATCACATGATCAAAGGGGTCCTTCCACCTCAGGGCAAAACACAGTTACTACAACTAATTGTATAGAAGCTGCCTATAATTATACTATGAGTCACCTCTATGACACTGATGAACAAGTTTAAAATCTCACCATCAAAGATCCAAACCCTACATGCAATGCTCTTACACATTGTAGAAAGATTACCATTCAAGTGACACCACAAGGAATGACACCCCTCACCAAGCAATACAATCTTGTGGAGAAATTGGATAAAACGCCCACACTCATATCCATATTAGAGATTTTGCGCTTATCCCCCTCACATAAAAAAATCTTGGATCAAGCTCTCCAAGAAGCATTAGTCCCTGCCAACCTCAACACAGATCAATTTCAAGCCATGGTGGGTAGTCTAAGGTTATCACCATGTCTCACTTTTCCTAAAAGTGACAACGCTTCATTCCAACAACCACATAATGTGTCCCTTCACATTGAAGGATTTGTAAACCAACATAGAATCAAGCGAGTCTTGATTGATAATGGAGTCAGCTTGAATATATTCACCTTGCAATTGGTCACAATATTGGGTTATGTCATAGAATCAGTGGATCCCAGCAAAAAGATAACCATTAAAGCCTATGATGATGCAGAGTGTTCTTCTAGAGGAGTTGTTGTATTACCTATGAGAGTGGGGTTAGTGATGAAGCATATCATTTGCCAAGTTGTAGACCTTCCTTTACCATATAATCTCTTGTTAGGAAGACCTTAGATACATTCCATGCAATCAGTCCCATCCACCTATCACCAATGCATCAAGTTTCCCCATAATAGTGTAGAAATCACAATCCTTGGTGATGAAAATCCATTTGAGTATTGTAATAACATCAACCAACAGCCAGAGATCACCGTACCTAACAACAAAGAAGATATCCCTTCCACATCATATGTTAATATAGCCTCTCTTTCTAGCTCAATCACCCCTATACCAAAGCAAGAGAATTTGAAAATGAAAAATGTTTGAGGAAGGTCTCAGGGAATGTAATCTTAGCCAACTCTTTTGTGTTGGGAAATCATCCACATCCCCTAGAACTCATGGAAAACCTCAAAAGTTGCTTCAAACACCACTGGCCAAGCAAGCATGCACTTTGGCACAGCTCATCCCTGGTAAAAGTCAAGAAGAGGAAACCATGGATGAGGACATGGCAGAATGGATGTACAAAGACCCTATCAAAATAGAAAGCCCAAAGGCTAAGCTTCCAACAGACAAATATAGAAAAGGCCTCACTATCATGCAAATAATGGGCTATGATGGCCATAGTGCTTTGGGACATTGCAAACAAGGATGACACAAGCCCTTACAACCTCAGTTGAAACCCAAAGATAACATTGGAGTAGGTTTTCAAAAGGAATCTCTTCCTAAGCTTAGATTCAAAGGAAAACCCAACAAACTCGTGTATCAGCCAGTTACTCAAAGAGGCCATCCTTGATTATATCTACGGCACCAACAACACCAAAAAAACTGATAATCCCATCCGTAGCATCAAAGACATCAACAACACTAACAAAACTGATAATCGCATCAGTAGCATTAATCGCACCAATCTCACCCACAAGATTGATAATCCCATCAGCAACATCAGTACCATCAGTAGCACCAATAAAACTGATAATCCCATCAGTAGCACCAACATCATCAACAAAATTGATAATCCCATCAGTAGAATTAGTAGCACCAACAACATCAATAAAACTGATAATCCCATCAGTAGCATCAGTAGCACCAACAAGACCGATAATCCCATCAACAACATCAGTACCATCAGTAGCGTCAACAACACTGATAACTCCGTTAGCAGCATTAGTACCACCAACAACATCAACATAACTGATAACCCCATCAGTAACATCAATAACCCCAGTTATACCTACAACCCCAGCAATATCACCTCCAAAAGTGCATGAACCAAATGCATTATTCAATTCAAAAGACATCCCATACTCGTACAATAATCGAATGTTAGAGAGTGATTCAAAGATTGACTTGCATGAGTGGGAATGGGATTCAATGAATCTAAATACTTCAGACGAGGAAGACACTCGTAAAGATATCCCAATCTATGGAGGCTTGGATTAAAACCTTTTGTGTTCATGAGCAAGAAGCAACTCCCATAGGCCCTAAGTCACATCCTACACCAGAATCTGACAAGGAGAGTACCATCAATGAACTTCACTCATCTATATTAACCCTCACTGACACCTCCTCTAAACTCAACTTAATCGATGAGGTAATGCCTATCATCCAGCCTGAACTCATCGACTAGAACCAGCCAAATCCTCCATGTCTTGACCATTTCCAAAATGACGAGGTGCTCATCGACTTTCTAGAAATACGAGATAACATACCAAGAGGGGATCATAAAGCTAGTTTTGCCATTGAACTTAACAACACAACATACTTTGGGGTAGGTGCCAAACTTGTTAGCTGCAAAAACATAACAATAAAACCTGGATCTTCTAGTGAAAACTACACTGTGGCACTTGTTGATCCCAAAATAGTAAAAATAAAGAGCGTATCCAAAGGTGAAAACCTCTTCAAGGCACCTGAGGATGAAAGGTTTGACATCCTCCCCTCTAGTATGAATCAAGAAAGATCAATGATCCTAATCAAAGAAATAAAAGAATTCAATGTGGGGACCCCTGAGACTCCTCACCAAATACATTTGGCATCTCTATTTACTCCAAAGGAAAAGCCAAAATTCTAGGAATTCTTCTAGCAGCGTCAAATCAACTTCGCATTGTCTTATGCAGACATACCTGGCTTAGATCCAGATTTGGTCATGCATCACCTAACTATGGCAAAAGGAGCTAAACCAGTCAAAAAAAAGCTCAAAAAGATGCACCCATAGATTGTTGTTCTTGTCAAAGAAGAACTCAAATAGATCTTGGATGTTGGTTTCATTAGACCAATTTATTATGCAGATTGGATCTCTAGCATTGTACCTATTGGTAAACCTAATGGGGGCATCTGTATCTATACAAACTTCAAAGATTTGAACAAGGAATGTCCTAAGGATGACTTCCCCTTACCAAACATCGACATGATTGTCGATCTAACAATGGGTCATGCAATGCTTTCTCTTATGGATGGCTTTTCATGGTACAACCAGATTAAGATTGCTCTAGAGGATCAACATAAAACTACTTTCACATGCCCATGGGGAACCTACTATTGGAATATGATGTCATTTGGTCTGAAGAATGTAGGGAAAACCTATCAAAGAGCTATGACTACCATCTTTCGTGATATGCTGCACACAGTAATGGAAGATTATGTCAATGATTTACTAGCTAAATCATTAACAAGAGAGGGTCATCTGGAAATACTGGGTAAAATCTTTGACAGATTAGAGCAATATCATGTCCATCTCAATCCAAAGAAATGTATCTTTAGAGTGACCTCTGGGAAGCTCTTAGGATACATTGTCTCCAGAAAAGGCATTGAAGTAGATCTGGTGAAAGTCAAAGCAATCATGGACATGCCACCTGCAAAGAACATTAGTCAGTTAAGGACACTACAAGGGTGGCTACAATCAATTCAAAAATTCATTGCACAATTGGTTGATAAGTGTCATCCCTTCACGCATCGGTTACACAAGAATATCCGCTTTCAATGGGATACAAAGTGCCAAGAAGCATTCCAAATGCTTAAATATTACTTGATGCATACACCCTTGCTGATACCATCAGATCCAAGTAGACCTCTATTGCTATATATTTCAGCTACAAATATGACATTAGGGGTACTGCTGGCACAACACAATGCAGAAGGAAAAGAATGTATTGTATACTATATCTCTCGCACATTGGTAGGCTATGAGCTCAATTACACACCTATTGAGCAAGCTTGCCTAGCAGTTATCTTGGCAACCACCAAATTGAGGCACTACATGTTGACCCACAACGTACAACTCATTGCCAAAATAGATCCACTCAAGCACCTACTCAATAAGAGGCAACATTAATAGGCCACTTGGCCAAATGGGTTATGAGCTTGAGTGAATTTGATATAGAGTATGTGGACCGCAAGGCTATTAAGGGGCAAGTTATTGCAGATAGGTTGGCTGATGCACCACTCACAGGTGACCATCCTCTTGTTTCAAACTTTCTAGATGAAGAGCTCTTCATGATCATAGCTACACAACCTTGGAAGCTATATTTTGATGGTTCATACACTAGACATGGCTCGAGGGTAGGTATTCTTTTCATCACACCTCAATGTGACAACATCCCAAAGTCATACTAGCTCACTTTTCCATGCACCAATAATATAGAAAAATAGGAGGCCTTGATCACAAGACTCAGATTGGCTATACAATGGCATCTAAAAGAGCTACAGGTATATGGAGATTCCCAGCTAGTCATCCAACAAGTCATTGATGAATACCAAACCAAGGATGATAAGCTCATGTCATATAAAAGGATGGTGGATAGTTACAAAGAATCATTTATGACTATCATATTTGAGAAAGTACCCAAAGATCAGAATCAAGCTGCCGATGCAATGGCTACAATTGTATCTCTCTTGGGTCTTCCACAAAATTCAACACGCTACAAGTTCTTCGTAGAACAACTTTGGATCCCTATGTATGATATCCCCAAAAATGAAATGATGTCTCCTTGTCAGTTTTGACTCCCCATGGTATGGTGAGTTCTTCACTTATCTCCGTGACCACACACTTCCTCCTAACTAATCTAATAACCAATGAAAAACATTCATCTGCCAAATTGCTCGATACACCATCATTGCCGAAACCCTATACAGGTGAAGTTTTGATGGTACTCTCCTTCGATGTTTGGAACAAGATGAGATCACAAAGGCCTTGGAAGAGGTACATGAAGGCATTTTTGGGGCTCACTCAAGAGGTCCTTTGCTAGCAAAGAAAATCATGCGCGTCAGATACTATTGGTCCTCCATGGAAAAAGACTCCTACTATTTTGTGAGAAAATGCAAGTGCCAAGTTCACGGAGACCTGATACATGCACCAGCATAGGAATTGCAACCAATCACAACACCATGGCCCTTTTGTCAATGGGGACTTGACCTTGTGGGTAAAATCCATCCATCTTCATCCAAAGACCATAAATTTATCATTACCGTCATCAAATACTTCACAAAGTGGATTGAAGGTGTTCCACTTACCCAAGTCTCTGGCAAGAAAATCACCTTATTCATCCTTAATTACATCATCTATCGGTATGGTGTACCCATGTCCATCATCATAGATAATGAGCTTCCTTTTAAAAATCAGGATGTCCATGAACTTTGTGAGAAGTTTCACATACAACATCGTTTTTCCACCCCTATTACCCACAAGGAAATGGTCAAGCCGAAGCATCAAACAAGAACATATTGAGAATCCTCAAAAAGATAGTCAATGATGCTGGCCGTGATTGGCATATTCTCTTAAATCCAACACTATGGGCGTATTGAACTAGCATTCAAACCCCTATAGGTGCAACACCCTACTCACTGGTCTATGGAACAAAATCCATCCTACCTATTGAGGTTGAAATACCATCTCTATAGGTTTCCTTGCACAATCTAATAGATGATGAAGCATACCAAGTCTCCCATATTCAAGACTTGGAACTACTTGATGAAAGGCGACAAGCTGCATACAATCACCTAAAATCCTATCAGTAGCACATGAGAAGAAGCTACAATCATCAGGTCAAACCTCGTACATTTGAGGTAGGTGATGTTGTCCTTAGAGAGAATCTTCATAACCAACCAAACAGAGAACATCAGGGCAAGTTTGAATCCAATTGGTTGGGTCCATATGTTATCACTATCTTCTTTGGGTCTGGGGCATATTAGTTAGTGACTTTACAAGAAGAACTGAAGAGGGGAAAATTAAGCAAGGTGGATTGGATTGTTAATATGCAAATCAAACACTAAAAACATCAGAAGATGAAGCATAAACCAAATCACATAAAAAACATGAAGACAATGTTGATACCTTGCTATTTTACCTTCTCCTTCGGATGAAGCTTGACAAAGTGAAGGCGTCCTTGGATGATGCTCCACTTGATGTGCTCCTCTTGCTTGCTTGATGTGGATGGCTCTACAATGTTGTGCACAAATGAGATGGATCTTGAGGGATGTGGGGATGAGATGATCAAGTATGGATGGGAGATGATTTTGACATGACAAGGGTGCTAAGATGATTTTCTGAGGCTCAAAAGGGCAGCATAAGATTACTAGACTTGGAGATGAAGAATGAAGGGATGAAGTCCTCAATTTATAGGAAGAAGAGAGGAAAAATAGATGGCTAGGATGGATCCAAGATGAAGGGATAGGATTGCTTGTGAGCTCACACAAGGCCCAAGAGAGGGTGTGGAGACCAAGAGATATGCCTTAAAGGCATTTCTTGCCTCAAAACTCCTCAAGGTGCATTGGGAAGACTTCCCAAGGTGCCTTGAGAAGAGCAAGGTGCATTGGGGAGACTTCCCAATGTGCCTTGAGAGGAGCAAGGGATGTGACATTCCTTGAAGAATGGGGAGGAGGAATTTAAAATTATCCAAAAAGGGATGATCATGGGGATTGGAGGAATAAGAAAGAATTAAAAATTCCTTGGGAGAGGAGATGCCTAGAGGAATGTGAGATTTTGAAAATCTCACATTCACCTAGAAAAAGAGCATTAAAAGCTAGTGGTTGGATGGAAGGGACAAGGAGTTGACTTTGTGGCTAATCATGATGATTAGCCACTAGCAACTCATTAGGAGGGGATTAGAGGAAGAATTAGGTAGGATAGGATTTTGTAGGAGGATTTGACTAGGAGAGAGAATGAGTGGGGGAATTAAAAATTAGAAGAATAATGTTAAGTGGGTTTAGGGAGTTTCTAGGAGACTTTATTAGGTTAATGATAAATTAGGAAGATGATTTGGAGGAGTCATGTGGGTTAACTACGTAATTGAAATTAATTATCTAAGAGGAAGATTTGTGAGGATTCAACTTTTAGAAGAATAAAGAAAGGGATTGATTTATTAAATAAATTAGTCACATACTATAGTGACAATATTAATTATAATTAATTAATATTGAGGAGAATTTGAATTAACATAATTAAATTAATTAACTATGTTAGGAATTGAAAATAATAAAAATAATTATTTTTAAGTGTCTACATTTTGCCCCTCTTTTACGTAGCGGCAAATTTGGCGATGTGTAGAAGATAGAAGAAGAAAAGGATGCCCCAGCATAAAGCATGGGAGGTGTATGCCCCCTCAAGAATTTTTTTGGAAAAGAAGACGAAAAATTCTTGAAAATAGAGGAAGAATAATTAGAGTGGAAGGGATAAATGAGGAAGAAATATGAAGTAGTCGTGAAGAAGTTGGAAAGAAGGATATGAGATGCGAGACCGCAGAGGAAAATGGGCCCTCACGGGGGCCCATATAACCCACCACAGACCCAATGAGGGGTCATTGTTACACACAAGCCTTGGAGCTACTCAGAGTGAAGAAGAAGAGAAGGAGAGATGGACTGCATTCCAGTTCATGATCATCACACTAAGAGGATCCAACGATTCAACCGACCGACAAGATATGGACCACCGGTGAGTAGGTCTATCCCTCTTTTGAAATTTTTTATTTTATGTAAATTTTAGGGCTAGAAATAGGGGTGAGGATTAGGTGAGGCACTCATATTGATCATTGTTTCAGCATGCGCGCCTCTAGGCCAGTGCGAGCGCTAGCTATCAGCATGGACGCTCGCCGGGGGTTGGGTAGAATAGGAATTTTTGGGAGGAGAACGGGGGGATCAATGCGGCTGCTCACGCTTTAGTGTGAGCGGTCACCCTTTGATGCAGGTGCTCGTGCTTCAATGTGGGCACGCAAGGGATTATGCGGGTGCTTGCGTTGATGGGCCCGAAGGGGGGTCAATAGGGGGTAGGATTCCTCTATTGGTGTGAGCGCCTACAAAATAGTGTGAGCATCACGGTTTTGGCACAAGCGCCTGGTAAATCAGCGCGTGCCCCTAGGATGGGGGGCAATGCAATTTTGGCTTAGAATTTTGGAATGGGGGAAGAGTATGGTTGGTTTCGGAGGTCAAGAGGGGGTTTTGAGATGTGAAAGTAATAATTTGGTCTAATGGATGTAGGTGGATAGGGGGCCACTAGCTTCGAGAGAGCATTGGCCTATGACGATGAGCCTATACCATGAGCTAGGCCACGATGAGTTGGAGATTCTAGATGCACTGGGATTGCATTATGTAGGCAAATGGCCTAGGATACGGGCGCATACTACTATGATGACTGCGCTAGTGGAGAGGTGGGATAGTCCGTATAACACCTTTTGTTTGCCGATTGGAGAAGCGATAGTGACCTTGCTAGATGTTTGGAGGATCTTGAAGATCCTAGTTCATGGCGTGATCCCTGAGTATCAATTGGATGCAGCTGATTTTTATCTAAGGGAGGTGTGCGAGTATGAGATGCCACCAATGCTAGATAGGAGCAGGATGCACTTGGGCCAAGCAATGGGTATTCGGCAGATTCCTTGATTGGTTTTGGTGATTTACAGCTTCCTGAGTGGGCGGATCATATCAGATTTGGGTGGACACGGATTTCCACTAGGGTGGAGAAGATGCATTTATTTCATGGTTCATGATGGCATCTAGTACGCGTGGGGGTCAGCGATGCTAGCCCAATTGTATCATGACGTGCATCTAGTGGTTTACAGGGACTATGCCAGTTTATCTGCGGGGGTTACACTGTTACACATCTGGGTGTGGGAGCATATTGCAGTGACTCGGTCACTGGGGGTTCAAGATAGGCAGCCACGATAGCCATTTGTGGATAGGTATAGGGGATTGCTTCACTACACACAGACAACATTCATGTGGTTTTGGAGGAGGATCCTAGATGAGCTGGCTCAGTTCACATGGAGGCCATTTTTGGGATATGAGTGGTGGAGGGATGACTGGTAGTTGCACTGAGCAGGAGAGGAGATGTGGATTTTTGGGAGATTTATGTATATCATGGAGTACTATGCTCCATTCAGGGTGGCTCGATAGCTTGGGCAGGTATAGGATATAGTGGGGGATATTCTAGTGTATCCTTATATCACACGGGAGGTGAGGTATTGGGGGCCTATAGTGAGTTCCTTGGATGGCCAACGAGCTTCCAGACAACATTTCACATAGTCTGGGATGAGTAGATGGGGGCAGGGGAGGATCCAGGCATGACAAGTGGATACAAGAGCTGGTGGGAGGGGCACTTGCCAGTGCGGCTTACCATTCTTGAGATTTTGGATGACAAGGAGTTGGAGCCTGGGGTTGATCAGGTGGTGGGTGGGGAGGATGATGGCCCAGGAGAGAGTTGTAGTTCACGCAGGGCGTGGTGTGGGTGGACAGAATAGGAGAGTCTAGGTTGTGTGGTGGAGGGATCTAGAGGAGGAGGATGGAGATGGAGAGGATGCCCTAGTGGGAGAAGATGTGGAGGCCGAAGTTGGCGAGAGAGAGGAGGTTGCAGTTGGTGAGGGAGGGGAGGTGGTTCCTATGGATATCCCTGGGACACAGGCGGAGGAGAGGGGAGGAGTGTTGCAGGCTGAGTTTGACCATGTTCAGTAAGAGTGGGATACTTATAGAGCGAGGCTCCATTCAGTCAAGGATGAGCTACAGGTAGAGAGGGCTTAGAAGGAGAGCGTGCGGGCAGAGGTGGAGCAGTTGACATGGGAGATAGCCGATCTGACAGAGAGTCTCCATATTTCTAGGACAAAGGTAGATGCCTTGAGGGTGGAGGGGGAGGAGGTAGAGAGGATGTTGGAGGAGGCCTGAACAGGTATAGCTATCACAGGGATCCAGGATTCTCTTCGTCGGCAGGATGCTAAGTTAGAGGGGTTATAGGTGAGAGTGTAGAGGGAAAAGATGGAGGCAACACAGTTGTGGGGGGAGAGGGATGCAGCCCGACAGGAATTGGTTATGGCAGGATTGGTGCAAATATTTTATGATAGTCTGTAGTAGTAAGAGAGGGTAGAGAGGTCAGCCCGAGAAGCACAATATTATAGGGGGCTATATCATAGAGTAGTGCCTACAGGACAATGAGAAACCTCGTACACTAAGAGTGTGCAGTCTCATAGTACCCATAGTCAACGACCAACTTAGAGTCAGCAGACAGGGGGATCAGTGGGTTTTCAGCCACCAACAGGGGGGGAAGGAGGATCAGGGGGAGGAGGCATAGCAGAGGGGGGTGGAGAGATAGGAGGGGAGAGATAGCTCCTTGTATTTCTTGTGTATTATATTTTTGACCCTTTGGGCTGATCATTGTATCATGACAGACACATTTTCCTCTTTATATATATATACATGATTTGATTGGTGACAGATGATGTGTAGCATTTATTGTGATGGATTCTTTTTGTTTTTCTTATGATGACATATATGGATGCAATCATGGATGTGTTATGCTAACTTATTTGTAATGCAGAGTGGATGCTTATATATGTATGTTTATGATGTGTTGCTGAAATGGTTTTTTTTGGATGCAGGATGAGTGATTTTTATGTTTTTATGTATAAATGCACATGTGTGATGGATTTGTAGATGTGAAATGATTTATGATGCGATCTAAATGTAATGTTATATGGATGAATAAGTATCTTTTATTTATGTGATGCAACCTAAGTGCAACTTTATATGCTAAATGTTTTGTGGAAAATGACTATCTAAGTAATGCAATCTTATATGTTGTGAATAAATAATACAAAGAGGAAATATGCCAATAACAACACAATGATCTTAGATATAAAAATATGGAATAGATGGGAAATGGGGGAAATTGAGAACTCCATGGGATTATTGAGTGTAGGATTTTATGGAATGATGGTGAGATTTTATGCACAACAAATGTGGAGAGCCAACCTAGTTTTGATATTGCCCTGGGTGACTTGCACCACTGATTATAGAAATCAAGATGCCATGAGAAACCCAAGCTGTGGACTGACTCTCAGATAAATGGGAATTCCTTACACACAGCTATGCAAGTGTTAAGAAACACTGATACAAAGTTGTGGGTACGTGCAAGGAGACCCTCAAACACACCGATAACTCTTGTACACGAAAGGGTAGGTGTTGACAAACACTAATACCTGATTGTTGGTTTATACAAGAGAGATCCAAAACATGCCATGCTATGAAAATATGCCCCAGTATGCACCTATTGTAACATACCTTGATATGGCAAACCCAGGTAGTCGTAGATAGTTGTAGTCATAGGGCAAGATGCAAGTCTAAATGAAAAGATCCGACAAAATATAACAAGTCAATTCTTCTATGACCAAATGATACCTCTTGCCAAGAGTAGGACTTAGGATGGAGAATTAGGTTGCCAGGTGAGAGAAGGAATCATCCCTAGGGAAAAGTGGACTTGTGGATTTAGGCAAGTGATTTTATGGTTTTGGAAAGTGACCTATGGACTTGGGATTGTTTCTCAAGACTTCTTGAAGCTTAGTTTAATGGGACATTCCTTGTTCATGACTTAGGTGAAGACTCATCATCATAATCATGTTTTATTGGGAGGCGGAAAAGAAGGAATGTTGTGAATTAGTGGACTGGATGGTGGGTGATTTGCAGTGTCAACCTCATAGACAGTGGATCCGGTTATTTACCTTGGCGTCTGCATGGAGGTTTTCACCAAGGTACTTGTTCATAGCACCACAAAGTGTTTTTCACTGGTGGACGAATTGTTTTTCTTTCTTTTTCTGATTTTTTTTTTTTTTTGTGTCACACAGCACCTGTTTGCCAGGTTTTCACCAAAGTGACGCTTTTTTCAGCATCTTTTTCTTTGTTTTTTTTTGTGATTTTTTGATTTTTGATTTTTGATTTTTTTGACAATTTAAGACTTTCTGAGGACTAGGCATAAAATATTTTGAGGTGCATGATATTCATTGGATCATCTAAAGGATCGCCTTTAGGAGTAGCCAACTGATAAGCTCCTGATCCATATTTTGCTGTGATTACATATGGTCCAAGCCAATTAGGCTCGAACTTGCCTTTCTTTTCTCTTTCTTGTAGATTTTTTTGATTCTCCATGAGGACAAGATCACCAATCTGGAATTCTTGGGTTCTGACTTTTTTATGATAACTCATGCACAGACAGTTTTGATATACCCGAAGATGATTCAAGGCCTTGAGGCACCTTTCATCTAATAATTCTATCTCTTGTAAGTGGGCAATTCTGTATTCCTCGTCTGGTAAGATATTTTGCAATGATACCCTTAGAGAGGGGATCTCGATCTCAAGGGGAAGGATGGCCTCGGAGCCGAAGACCAAGGAATAAGGGGTGGTGCCTGTGAGGGTGTGAATGGAGGTGTGGTAGGCCCATAAAGCAGGATGGAGTTGGAGGTGCCAATCACAGCCAGCTTCATTGACTATCTTTTTGAGGATTTTTATTAGGGTCTTATTAGAAGCCTCAGCTTGACCATTACCTTGGGGGTAATATGGAGTGGAAAAGCGATGTTGGATGTTGAATTTTTGGCAAAGTTCTTTGACATCCTAGTTTTTAAACTGTCTACCATTATCTATAATGATAACTTTTGGGATGCCATATCAGCAGATTAGGTAGTTCAGGATGAATTTGGATATTTGCTTGCTAGTGGTAATAGTGAGAGGGATGGCCTCTACCCACTTGGTGAAATACTTGGTGGTGGTGATAATGAATTTATGTTCGTTGAAAGATGGAGGTTGAATTTTCCCAATGAGATCGAGCCCCCACTGTGAGAAGGGCCATGGTGTAATAAATGACTGCAATTCTTGTGACAATGCATGAATCTTGTCACCATGTTGCTGGCAAGGGATGCATATTTTTACATAGTTATATGCATCTACTTCCATTTTAGGCCAATAGTATCCTATTCTCAAATTTTTTCAGCCAATGTGAGCCCACTTGAGTGTGCCCCACAGATACCCTCGTGTACTTCATGTAATGCCCATTCTGCCTCTTTTTTATCTAAACACCTTAGGAGGGAACCATCAAAATGCCTTCTAAATAGGTGTCTCCAAGGATGGTGTAACGAGCACATCGACAAATGAATGTTTGTTGTTGGGTTTTATTGAGATGTGGGGGAATGGTGTTGTCTTTGAGGAAAATGAAGGTTTCTTGGTACTAAGGAGACTCGGGACCAACGAAAACACACACCATTTCAGACTCTGGTAGGTCATACACCGGTATAAACAATTACTCAACCAAGAACTCACACTTCTAACTGTGTGCAGGTATTTGAAGGAGGGAGCCAATGGTGGCCATTGCATTTGCAACCCTATTCTTTGTTCATGGGATTTATCATCTTTTGTCTAATACTTGTATATGGTGAAAATGGATAGCAATAAACAACAATATTGAAAGACTAAAATGGATTCAACCACCAAACCCTAGCCTAACAATGAACAAAGATCCACCATAACATATGAAGATAACCTAAGACAATGCAAATATAACTCAAAAATCACAAAGATTATACCATCACATGTCCACTAGGGTTTTGATCTCCATTCTTCCTATCTCCATTGATCTTGTTTGATATGCTTGCTCTCAGATTTTTATGTGCACAAGAGCTCAATAAAGAACGGAATGTGGTTGCAAGTAAAATTGTAATGTAGCTAAGTCCTCCAAAATTAGTCATTAGGGTTTGTCAATGAAGAAAGCATCTCCTTAAATAGAAGACACAATAAGAAATGGAGGGTTAAGATTGAGAGGTGTAAAAAGAGAGGTCGGCTAGGATTAGAGGGTAGGTATAAGAAATACCAAAATAATGAAAGAGGTAGGTAGTGTAGGAAATAAGAGATGAATGACATGTGTCATGCGTAGAAAAGGTTAATGAATTAATTAAATAAATAAAGATTTATTTAATTAATAGAAGAAGTAGGGCAATTAAATAAATAAAATATTTATTTAATATAGGAAAGGGATAATTTAAATAAATAAATGTATTTATTTAAATGAGAAATAAGGCTAGAAGAGGATAAATGAATTAATTAAATAAATAAAAATTTATTTAATTAATAGAAGAATTAGGCTTAGATAATTAAATAAATAAAATATTTATTTAATTAGACATGACAATTTTGGGTGTCTACAATACTTATCATTGACTTGTTTTATGACGAGCTGAAAATTGCCATAGACTTGTAACTCCTTTGTTTTCCAATGGATGGCCAAGCGCAAACCTATGATGAGTGCCTCATATTCTGCTATGTTGTTGGTACATGCGAAGGCTATCTTGTATGATTTCGGGATGTCATCTCCTTGAGGTGTGACCAATAATATTCCTGCCCTCGATCCATTTTGGGTGCAGGAGCCATCAAAGTACAATCGCCATGTAGAGGATGTGGTAATAGTCATAATAAACTCATCTGGTAATTCTGTGAGAAGAGGATGGTCCCCTAGAAGTGGAACTTTAGCCAACTGATCTGTAATGACTTGTCCCTTGATTTCCTTTCTGTCCATGTATTCAATGTCGAACTCGCTTAAGAGCATGACCCATTTAGCAATTCTGCTAGTGAGAGCTGCTTTTGACAAGAGATATTTAAGTGGATTAATAGTAGTAAGTTTTTATTTTTGTTGTTTAGCATATAGTGTCGAAGTTTCTGTGTGCTAAACACCAATGCCAAGCATGCTTTTTCAATGGGGGTATAATTGAGTTCATACCCTACCAATGTTTGACTGATGTAGTAAATGGCATGTTCCTTCCCTTGGTCATCTATCTGTGCCAATAATGCCCCCAATGCCACTGTGGTATCACATATATACAAAATAAGGGGTTTTCCAGGAGTAGGCGGCATCAACACTAGAGGTGATGCTAGATATTATTTTAGTTTCTCAAAGGCCTTTTGGCATAAGCAATCCCATTTGAATTTCATGTCCTTGCACAAGAGGTGTGCAAATGGATGGCACTTGTCTGCTAGTTGTGAAATAAAGTGTCTAATAGATTGTAGTTTTCCTTGGAGACTGCGTAGTTGTCTGAGAGTTTTTGGTGGAGGCATTTCCATGATAGCTTTTACTTTTGCAGGATCGACCTCAATGCCTCTACAAGAAACAATGAATCCTAATAATTTTCCTGATGTGACTCCAAACACACACTTTTGGGGATTTAGATGTAGTTTATATTTTTCTAATCTTTCAAAGATCTGCTTTAAAATAGGGATGTGTTCTTGTCTTGTCTTGGATTTGCCTAGGAGTTCATCCACATAGTCCTTCATAATTTGGTGCAAGAGGTCATGAAAAATTATTGTCATGGCATGTTGATATGTAGCTCCAACATTTTTAAGGCCAAAAGGCATGACCCAGTAATAGAAAGTACCCCATGGTGTTGTGAATGTAGTTTTATGCTGATCCTCATTTGCTATTCTGATTTGGTTGTATCCAAAAAACCCATCCATAAGCAATAGCATTTCATGTCCTGCTATAAGGTCGACAATCATGTCTATATTGGGGAGCAGGAAATCATCTTTAGGACAAGATTTATTTAGATCTCAAAAATATGTGCAGATGCAGATGCCCTTGGTGGGTTTGCCGACAGGTACAATGTTGGAGACCCATTCAGCATAGTCTATTGGTTTGATGAATTTTGCATCTAACATCTTTTGGAGTTCCGCTTTAACCAGGAGAGCAATACGCTAGTGCATTTTGTGCAATTTTTGTTTTACAGGTTTTGCATCCAGGCGGACAATAAGATTGTGAACCACCAAGGTAGGATCCAACCCTAGCATATCAGCATAAGACCATGCAAAATTGACTTTAACCTCTGTAAGGAAGTTGATGAAATCTTGTTTCTCTTTTTCTGTGAGGGACTTAGCAATGAGCACATTTTGTGGAATGACTTCGGTACCCATGTTGATGCTATCTGTTTCTTCTATCAACAAATTTGATCTATCTTGTGGAAGGTAACCAATGGTAGGGAGGTCAAGTCCCTCATCATCAAGTGCCTTTTCTAGGTTTTCACTTTCGAATACGCCCTTTGTTTTTATTTTTTGCTCATCCAAAGGTGTCTCAGAGAGATTTTCACCTAGGGAATCATGTTTTTTGCTCTGGTTATCTTTTTTGTGGCTAAGGGTATTGACCTCACTACCAAAGTATCCCTTTTCGTGTAGTTGAATTCCCTCGACTTTGTTACAATTTTCTAGATTTCGCATCGTCAGGAGAGAAATGAGAGCATTATCATCAATGCAGATGTCTAATGTGGGTTTGTCTCATTGGCCCTAGTCTATGAGTTTAGGATGGACAAGATGTAGCTCGTGTGAGGTGGAAGGGGGTATGGGGGAAATGGTATTGACATGAGTGTCAAAGAAGATATCATTTTCATATTCATAAGGCATTTCGTGGAACTCCTCTTCATCAGCACTTTTGATATCCAAAGAAGGGCTAGGAGGGGCACCAGCGATAGTAATCTTAGGCACCTGGGTGTACCCCAAGCCTCTGTTATATTTGTAGGAGATAGGATTTATGGTTTCTTTTATTCCTTTCTCCTCTAGTCCCAAGCCATGTCCTTTGTAACCCATTTTTTCAACTATGACTGATGCTTTTGGATACATCTTTTTGGATATTTTTGTTGGATCTTCATCCTCTTCTTGGTACAGCCATGAAGAGACATTTGCTTCAAGGATCTCCTCATCAAGTGGGCCCCATTTCTAGAAGGTGGTGTTTTGGCATTGCATGACTAGTTTCGGGTCATTTTTGAGCTCTTTCGGTTTGCCAAATGACTTAGGAGAGAGAGGAAGGTTGCCTATTAATAAGACGTCCTCCAATTTGTATCTCCACAGCCATTGTCCAAGATCTTGATTTGATTATCTGGTTGGGATGAAGTGGAGGCAACATTTGAAGTGTCAGATGGAGGCATTGACAAGGGTCTATTTAGTGGGCAATGATACAGATGCTTCCCCTCTAATAGTTTGCAATATTGAAAAGGTTGGGGATCACCTTTGATAGTGATCTCTCTTCCATTATAGGGGAATTTGATGCATTGGTGATAGGTGGAGGGCACGGCCTACAAGGAGTGAATCCATGGCCGCCTGAGGAGAATATTATAGGGGAGATCAAGATCTAGTACTTGGCATGGGGTTTCAATTGTAATAGGGCCCACTTGAAGAGGTAAGGTGATCATGCCCTTCGAAACTCTTTCTGCATCATCATATGCCTTTATGGTGATCCTTCCTGATATGTCTACCAAGTCCTCAAAAAGTCCCAATTATTTTATTAATTTCTATGTACATAAATTAAGTCTGGATCCACCGTCTATCAAAATACGTTTAACCTTGTGTTTTTGGATAAGGGCTTCAATGTGCAAAGGTTTGTTGTGATCTTCCTCTATAGGAGCATCTTTGGAGGTAAACACAAGGTATTTCTAGGCAGCAAAGTTTCCAATGAGAGCTTGGAATTGAGTAGCATTGATGTTATCAGGAATGCGAGACTCAAGGAGGGCTTGTTCCAAAATTTCCTTATGTATAGGGGAAGTCTTGAAAAGTTTGAGAATGGAAATCTATGCAAGGGTCCTTCCAAGTTGGTCCAAGAGGTCATATTGACAGGTGGAAAACATGGGTGGGGGGTTTTGTGGGGGAGGAACTCCTTGGATAGTGACTTTGCCTTAGCATGTGGTTACATTATTGTCATTTTGGGAGGTGGAAGGCATGGCACCTTGAAAGACTATCCTAGTCGGATTTGGTCTGCTTTGGGGAGGGGGAGAGTTAACTCCTTGGATAGTTATAATGTTAACATGGTTGTCTATGGGCTCGATGTGACCCACTAAAGAGTCAAAGCCAGTTATGTGATTGGTATAGTCATAACCCACTACGTTAGATGATGAGCCTTTTCCTTTATCGTGCTTCGGGAAGGGTTCCTAGTACATTTTAAGTTTGTCATTGTTATTACCAGGTTTTGCATTTGCTACTTCAATCTCACCCCTGTCAATGAGATCTTGTATGTAGATTTTGAGCTTCATGCACTTTCATGTGTCATGTCCCTTGATATGATGATACTTGCAATACTCATTCTCATTATACCATCTAGGTTTGGGTTGATTGGGGTCAAATGGGCAAGTGATAAGAAAAACCACTGCGCCTGCTTGGACAAGTTTTTGAAACACCATTTCAATAGGCTCAACAAGAGGAGTGAAGTCTCTTGGAGCTCTATTATTTGATCGGGGTGGTCATCCCTGGATTGAGACATTGTTGTGAGGTTTTTGGGATTGATTTTGGTTGTTTTGGTTGTTTAATTGATGATTATTGGTGGTGGATTTTGGGGGAGTAGCCATAGTTTGGACCCACTTTGCATCAGTTACACCATCGTTGACCACACTTTTTCTTTTAGACTAGAATTTTGGCTTGTCGTTATGATAAGAGGAAGAAATTTGTGTCGATTTCTAGTAATGTTTCAAGGTTCCTTCCTCCAACAAGAGACGTTCGAGGGCAAGGCCCTTATTGGTCAATTTTTGGAATGATTTGATACATTGGGATGTCAAGGGTTTTGAAAGTTCAGGCACCAAGTTCTTTTGAAACAATTCAATTTGATGTTGTTCTGGCATGTCCCACTGGAATTTCTTGATAAGATGTTGCCATCTTTGTAGGAAGTTGGTGAAAGTCTCTCCGGGACTTTGTTTTGTGTTACATAGGTCCATCATAGAAACGTCATTAGCCATGTTGTAAGCATAGTGGGCCACAAATTTCTCTGCCAAGTCTAGAAAGGAGAGAATGGAGCCTCGTGGTAGAGATGAGAATCATACTAGGGCATCTCCTATGCAACTCTTGGGAAAAAGTCTGCGAAGATATAGGTCACTATAGGAGACTTCTTGACATAAGATGTGAAATTCCCGGACATAGTCACAGGGGTCTCCTTTGCCCTCATACTTGGTGAATTTAGGGATCTCAAACCCTAGAGGGTAAGGTACAACTGATATAGACCGGTCGTAAGGACAATGACAAAATTCCTCAAACGAGTAAGGTTTCCTCTTGTTAGTCCCTTATTTCATGTCCTTGATGATATTTTTCATGTCTTGAATTTCCTTGATGAGGTATTGTTGTGGATTTTGATAATGATGAATTGTATTTTCCCCAAGAATTGGATGAGTCAAGGAAGGTGCACCACCACCAATGTATTGATATGCTGAGGAGGCGGGAACATGAGATGTGATGACTGATGTCGCAGGGACTTGGATGATAGTTGGTTGGGGTCTGCAAACTATTGTGATGGGATTGAGTATAGCCTAGATAAAATTTGCGACATTGTTGATAGGAAGGGAAGTTTGTGGAATAGAAATATGTGGTTCAATGGAAGGAGGTGGTATAGAAGTGTGTTGGAGGATGGATGAGATCAGATTTGATAGTGGTATAGATGGTAAAGAGGAAGAAGGTGGGATGGAGACCATGGTAGGAGGTGCCACTAGTGGCATTGATTGAGCTTGGATGATTGATGGGGCTGCAATTGATTGAATTTGAGTAGCGGGTGCAACACTTTGTGTGGACGTAAGATCCCCTTGTGGTTGTTGGCCAAGAGTGGATTTATCAAATTCAGGTGGAAGTTGAGCTCCATTTTCAAGGAGAGTCTTTAGAAGTGTAGTAGGATTGTGTTGGATGAACTTTTCAAATCATCTCTTAGTTATAAGAGTCTGCTAGGAAAGTTTGCACTTCTAGGGAGAGTTCATCTTGGCTAACCATGTTAGGATTTTGTCTTTGATCTTGATTTCTAGGTTGCCCACTTTGTGTAGGATCTTGCATGGGATCTTCATATAGGACACTAATGTCCGACATGCCATATTGTTGTTCAGCCATCTTTTTCTTTTGGGATTGAGTTGTGACCATACACAAATAACCTTAGAAAATCTTGGAGGAGGAAACTTGTGATGAAAGAACTTAGCAAAATGTTTGTGGAATTTTGGATTTTGTCTTTGATGACAAAGGATTTTGTTGATTGGTGGGGTTCTTGGATTAGAGCCCGGATTTGATTAGGATTTTGATACCTTAGTCCTTGGATGAGGATTTTAGGTGGTGGATGAAACCACAAGCAAGGTAATGACCAAGTTGGGTAGAATTTAGACCTAGGAATGGTGATTAAAAAGCCTCTCTTACACCAAGGGTTGACTAATGACCCTAAGCAAAGTAAAGATATGAGTTAAGAGTCTTGATCAACTCAAAAAGGATTAGGAAAAAGGTACTTGGAGAGGATTCTTCTTCAAGCATGAGAGCCAATTGATTAATGATGAGGTCTAAATGAAGCCTCACAAGGCATGTAACCTTAAAGCGAGGTTAATATTGGATTAGAGGATGAATGGATTTGGATTTTGGTAATTGATTTGATAGTGGTGGGAGATTGATTTGATGTGCTAAGTCCTTAGGAAATTTGAGGATGATTGATTGAGGAGGTGTGATAGTGATGACTTAGAAGAAACTTGATGACTAGGTTGTTCTTGGCATGAACATGACTCAAAAGAGGATCAATTCGAATGGCAAGTTATATGAAGGGACACAACCACCCTGGTTTGGAAGATAGTTGGCATTTTAAAGGATGAATCTAAACCTTGATGGAGAGCATGGACTCTTAGTTTCTCACTTGGGCTTATGAGGCATGGGACAAACCGAGTTTCGACGTAATTTTGGACTTTGTGTGGGTAATGACTTGGACAATTGTTTGTGTCTTGACAAGTTTTTTTTTTTTTTTACAAAATGTTTAGGGGATAGTGATGTGTCATAGTCTACTCTTGGAAAGTATGTACCAAACAAAGAAAACACAATGATCAAATGCATATTATCTCAAAGACACTCATGCTCATACACAACATTTTTAAGGCTGGCAAGGACAATAGTCATTGGATCTCAATTTGTTTCCCAACTACACCTACCGAGAGTAGACACTTAGATTATTGACCCCACTGGCTCCCCTCCACGACACTCATTTCTCTGGGCAGCCAAGCATCAATTCCCATGAAAACTCCTCATGATGAACTTTATGTTTCTACTAAGCACCGTAAAAATATGGGCGGCTTCGGAGGTCCGACCTCCTGCACCAATGACTAGAAGGTTTTTGGCCACAATGAACAAGGTATTTAGTAAGTCTTCCTATGAGGATCTACCTTACGTAGTTGCACAAGCGCAATTGAGGCATATAGTTCAATAAAGCACCAAGAATTTAGTAGTCACGCAAGCATGATTGAGATCTCTAGGATCCTACTAAGCACCCAATGTGAGAGTGAACTCTCATATAGCCCCAACCATTGACCCTTTCATAGTTAATGGCCTATTTATTATAGTGAGTTGGGAACTCCAGGTTTAGGTGTACTCACTTGGGTCATTCCCCTCTTACCTTCTCAAAGAGCAAGTTGGGAGGGCAGGCCCGCTAGAGATGAACATGCAATCAAACAAGAAAAGGTTGGAGGGTCTAGATTTCTGATCGTCTAGCTAGACGAGAGAATACTCTCCTACCTTTATGTTTTTCTTAAAACACGTAAAACAATGATTCATTCCCTTTTAATTAACATCTAGGTGCCTAACTTTAAAAAAATGCACAATGTTTGGTTGAATCTGCTAGGCAACCTGCAAAAAAAGGGATTAGTAGGTTTTTTTTTTTTTGAGTTTTGGATGGTCGAATTAAACTGCAAAACTAAAAAGATAGAAATTAGTCCTAACTGTACTACACATACAGTGCATGCGCTGAAGTGCAATTAGTTGCACCGAAACACCTGTGCAGGTGCCAAAACGCCTGCGTACACACTGAACTAAATAAAAACAGTAAACCAAGAATGGCAAAAAACATAGGACAGAGGAGGGATTTATACCTATTTGTCACACTGATCAGAAACGCTTACGCTGAAACACCTGCGCTCACACTGAAACGCTTGCGCTCGCGCTAAAACCTGAAAACATAAACCTGTGGGAGTTAGCGGGTAAAAATTTTAAAATTTAAATTCAAATAACTGGGCGGGAATGACATAAAAGTGCTCACGCTGATTTAAATCAGTTGCGCTAAAATGATTGCGCTCGCGCCGAAATGCCTGCGCACACGGTAAACAAACAGATAGATAGCAAAAAATTTAAATTTTAAACAGTGAGTGGGAAAATTTTAAAATATGTCAGGGCGGTCGTGCTGGTGCGCTTGTGCTCGCTCTGAAATAGGTTTTCAGTTGCACTAAACCTGAGTCACTCATGCCGATTTGTAGTCTCTCATGATGTTCCGAAACCTGCATCTCACAACTCACAAAAATTCATAAAAAACATTAGTTCTTAGGGACGTGGGTCCCACTGGGCATGCCAAAATGAAGAGGGGAAAATGAAGCAAGGTGGATTGGATTGTTAATATGCAAATCAAACACTAAAAACATAAGAATATGAAGCATAAACCAAATCACATAAAAACCTTGAAGACAATGTTGATACCTTGCTATTTTACCTTCTCCTTCGGATGAAGCTTGATGAAATGAAGGTGCCCTTGGATGATGCTCCACTTGATGTGCTCCTCTTTCTTGCTTGATGTGGATGGCTTTCCAATGTTGTGCACAAATGAGATGGATCTTGAGGGATGTGGGGATGAGATGATCAAGTATGGATGGGAGATGAATTTGACATGACAAGGGTGCTAAGATGATTTTCCTAGGCTCAAAAGGGTAGCATAAGATTACTAGACTTAGAGATGAAGAATGAAGAGATGAAGTCCTCAATTTATAGGAAGAAGAGAGGAAAAATGGATGGCTAGGATGGATCCAAGATGAAGGGATAGGATTGCTTGTGAGCTCACACAAGGCACAAGAGAGGGTGTGGAGACCAAGAGATATGCCTTAAAGACATTTCTTTCCTCCACACTCCTCAAGGTGCATTGGGAAGACTTCCCAAGGTGCCTTGAGAAGAGCAAGGTGCATTGGGAAGACTTCCCAATGTGCCTTGAGAGGAGCAAGGGATGTGACATTCCTTGAAGAATGGGGAGGAGGAATTTAAAATTCTCCAAAAAGGGATGATCATGGGGATTGGAGGAATAAGAAAGAATTAAAAATTCCTTGGGAGAGGAGATGCCTAGAGGAATGTGAGATTTCACCTAGGAAAAGAGCATTAAAAGCTAGTGGTTGGATGGAAGGGACAAGGAGTTGACTTTGTGGCTAATCATGATGATTAGCCACTAGCAACTCATTAGGAGGGGATTAAAGGAAGAATTAGGTGGGATAGGATTTGTAGGAGGATTTGACTAGGAGAGATAATGGGTGGGGGAATTAAAAATTAGAAGAATAATGTTAAGTGGGTTTAGTGAGTTTCTAGAAGACTTTATTAGGTTAATGATAAATTAGGAAGATGATTTGGAGGAGTCATGTGGGTTAACTAATTAATTGAAATTAATTAGCTAAGAGGAAGATTTGTGAGGATTCAACTTTTAGAAGAATAAAGAAAGGGATTGATTTATTAAATAAATCATTCACATGCTATAGTGACAATATTAATTATAATTAATTAATATTGAGGAGAATTTGAATTAACATAATTAAATTAATTAACTATGTTAGGAATTAAAAATAATAAAAATAATTATTTTTAAGTGTCTACAAGAACCACTAGCAAATCTGATCAACAACATGCATCTAAAAAGGTTTCATACATATGCTGTGCAGACCATCAGACTTCTCCAAATAATCAGAAAATACCGAAAACATTCAGAAAATAGTCTTGAACAAAATACAAAAAGACAAAAAATCAAGAAAATAGTAAAGAAAAATCATTCATCCAAATGGTGAAAACCACTTTGGTGGCGCCTTGGGTAAGTATGGTGGTGAAAACCTAGCAAATAGGTGCCATTCGTAAAGGCTATGGCTTCATTTTCTTTCAAACTCGTTGCGATCACATCCATTGCATTCATTCACCCATCATTTATACCATGGCTTGTTATTGATCTACAATCATTGTTACTACTTCATGTGTCTCATGTCACACTTTCATAGAGACATCTAATTGGGGGCAATGTTGTTAAAACCTACTAATGGGAGTGGATTCTCCATTTCTTGTGATTCATTGAGTTGCTCATTCAAAAATGTCTTGAAATAATACCCAAAAACATTCATAAATCTTCAAAAAAACCCAAAAACATTTGCAAAATATCCTACAAATAATACCAAAAATATTTACAACATTCAAAAAATCCAAAAACATGACAAAAAAATCAAAAATCAATCAAAAATATGGCAAACATATATTATTCCATGTACATACACATCACAAAAGACACAAAAATAACATTTTGAGCTACTCAAATGATGACCACCTATCAAATCAACCAACCAATCAAAACATTTGCACACAACTGTCTTCACAAGGATACATCCTTCCTCACAAACAAGACATGGTAACACTTTCTTTGACAAGAAAATTTTGTTTGGTTGATCAACACTTGGTCAATTATTTATTTATATCACATTGCTACGCTACTCCAGGATATCAACAAGTGATTAGGGTAGTCGGGATGGTTCCCGATATCTTTTTCTTTGTTTGTTGTCTGTGGATTGTTACAATGAAGTTTTGGGGCATATACTAATGGTGTCTACATGGGAAGTTCACTAAGCTACATGATCCTATGCAAAAATACAGTCATGGATCACTATGGCTTGCTGACTACAGCGTATACCTCGACCATTTGTACATGAACCAGAATGGAGGGGGAACTTTCCTTGTTTGCGATGTTTTCTTACAGGTGAAATGCTCAACCATGGTTTCAGAGACCTCGGCCAAGATCAATACTACCATGCTCGATGATGAAAATTACGCACTGTGAATAAGCCATGGATTGCCATTTCATCTCATCTGTTTATATTACATTTCATTGCATATCACCCATCCATATCGCTGCATATCATTCATACATAGGCATGCCAATGGATACTCTATTTTTCTCTTATTACATAGGAATGGGTCCTAGGTCCTTCATACCTTCTATCTAACACTAAATCCCCCCCTCACCCTCCCTATCTAGGTCATCATCATAAGTGTATACCCTACATCATGTCCCATCAAACCAATCAAGCCATATTCATCACCGACCATCTCTCCAAAGACGGGTTGCGTAATCAATGTTAATTAAGTCATCCTATAAGCAAAGCAAGTTACTTTGTCTACAGAGGTACATTGACTCATACACACCTAGACTACAACAAGCATTTACATCAATTGCCTAGTCTCAATAGGTATGCTATGTCTAGCAAACGCCACAAACAACCTACAATGCAAACACTATCAATTGATCAACCAATCAAACACAATCAAAATAGACAATTACATCAATTGTCTCAAGTCTCATTGAGTATTTTACTTCATATACCTTGACTTCATCAGGAAATTACATGAATTGTCTAAGTCACAATAGGTCACTTTGACTCACTTACTCAGACTTTATCTTGTCCAAGCGAACAACTGACATCAACTGTCACACTTTGACTCAACCGGGGCAATTAAACCAATTGCACCAGACTATCCAACCAATTTTGATCAATTGTACAACATCAATCAAAAGTACAACACTACATTTGCACTATATCTCTTGCATGACCTAAGGGTACTCACTGGCTTACTCTTCTCCTCTTTCATTCCCAAATCCTCCATTCTATCCATGCATAATTTTCTTAAAATTTTTGAGAGATTGCCTAAATTTTTAAAATTTTGTCCCATCTCTCGAGGGGGTATACCTAACCACCAACTTGGTGCATGCTTGGGCATGTACTATGCTTACTTGTTTTTCTTTGAAATGATGCGATAAACCACACCATCTCAAAGAGGGGAAAATGTAGACACCCAAATCTATCCACTTAATTAAATGAGTACTTAGTATTTAATTTAACCATCGATCAATAATTAATATTTAATTAATTCATTTTAACCCTCTTCTGCTATTAATTAAATAAATTATTCAATTTATTTGTTTTATTTCACTTAACCAAATTCAGACCATTAATTAACATTATTTAACCATCGATCAATCATATTTGTTTAATATTTATTTAAATCCCCCAAAATCCCATCTCTCACATTTAAATAAATTAACATTTATTTAAATCACCTTTATCCTCCACCCACTTGCATTTTCCTACAAATGCAAGTTGCAAAACTATTTTAAATAAATAAATTATTTATTTAAAATCCTATTTATCCTCACCCACTTGAAACCTTTTATAGCTTCACTCAAAATCTTCAAACTTAATGGATTCCTTCTAGAGTCTTCTCAAGCCTTTAATGGTTTCCCTTAAAGTCTTCAAACTTAATGGCTTCTTTCTAGAGTCTTCTTAAGCCTTTAATGGTTTCCCTCAAAGTCTTCAGGCATTTAATGCTTTATCTTCCTTTTTCTCATGTAAATAAATTAAGATTTATTTAAATAAATTCCAAAATTCACATTCACATTTAAATAAATTAATATTTATTTAAATATCTATCCAAATGTAAATTACACCATTTAATTGAAATAAATGATTTTATTTTAATTGAAAATCCCAATATTCCTCCCAGTTGCATTCTCCTACAAAATTCACTTGCATGCCTAGATCCCTTCTAGATTCTTTTAACTCCTTCTAATTAGCCTAGTCCTATCCTAATCATTGTCACATTCCTAAATAAAAGGAAGTCACTTCTCAAGAACCTCCAAAGTCTTCAATAACCATTAAAGACTTTATGTCTTCAAATGGTTAACCTCTAAAGTCTTCCAAACCATTAAAGGCTCTTACATAACCATTTATGGTTAACTCACCTTTTACCTTTGGTTAGAGACTTTCCTCTAACTTAACCATCCTTTTAACTCATGGGTCTCTTCAAAGAATTTATTTCTTTGACTAAGGTAACCATTTAAACCTTGCACATTCATTTATCCCTTGAATAAAAGGAATATCCATTAACCTAACCCTAACCCAATCCCCTATGGTAACCATCATGTCCCCTCAAGCATTTAATGTTCCTTATCTCTCCTCTCAAGCCTCCTCATGGTGACACTTGTCAACATGGGATTGGATTGAAAGTCTCACATGGATTGAATATCTTTCAATCCTAACCCTTGTTAAGATTGCTCAATCTTAGCCTTTCATTTCTCCATTTCTTCTATAAATAGAACCCTTATCCTGAAGCAAAGGAGGAAGCATTGGAGTATTGTTACTATACTGGTATTAGCATAGATCTTTCTCATAGCATCACTATCTACAATTGCATAGCATTTGTTTATCATATCCAACCATCTTGAATCTCCATATGGCATCCATGGGTAGTGCTAAAAGCTGAGAGCTACACTCATTTGGGACTTGGAGAGGGGAGAAACAAGGGAGAAGCATCAAAAGGAATCATGGAAGCATCTTAGGGAGGCTCTTCTCATTTCTTTTGTTTTGTTAAAATTCTTTCATGCTTTTTGAAATATCTTTTGATATGTTTGGAATTGATTTTTAGTTCTTTGTTTTGGTTTTATGGCTGAAACTAACTTATTAACATTGAACTTTGTTGTTGCCTTGTCCCCATTTCGACAACATCAATATGTATGTATATATATATATATGTATGTATGTATGTATGTATGTATATATGTATGTATGTATATATATGTATATATGTATATATATGTATGTATATATATACACATAAGTATATAGAAATTATAAAATTACTGCATAACATTACAAAGAATAATGACATCTATTCCTCAATAAAAAATTGCCTGAGCATTATACACACACACACACACACAGATTGCAAGCCCTTTCCATAATCCAAAATTAGTATCCTTTTATTTTATTTAAACTTGGAACTTGATTTAGCCTGAATTCACAAGAAAAATACGTTGAATATACAGATTCTTTCTTCAAGTTTCCCAAAATCAACAAAACCCCAATTACAAATTTTAACATCCAGAATAACTAAAATTTCAATTCACAACCCAGAAATTTCCAACAATCATGCATGCAATCCCCAAAATTTTAACATTGAAAAATAAATCCAACATAAGAAGATTCTTGATCATAAATACCCAATTTCACCAATTTTATCTAGAACAAAAGAATACATTCCACATTTTTTTTAATTAAAACAAACATTCAGGAATCAAATTCAGCTATTAATTTCCACAAAACATGCAAGACATGGGTAAAATCCCTACCTTGAATACACTTTTCAAAAAGAGATTTAAAGAGCACTGAAGTTGAATTCCAATAGATCCTCGATCCAAAACAAAGAGCCAACCCAATCAACTCTAACATGGACAATTTCTCCACCAACTAAAACTTGCAGGATAAAACTCAAAATTTCAACAATTTCTCCAGCATTTTACATCCATTTTGTTTTTCCAAATTCAAAATGAAACTAGACAATCCCTTTTTTTTTTTTCAAAACAACTCCCGAATAATTCTTCCCTAGAGCTTCCTGCTCCAACCCCCCAAAAAACCCCCATAAAAACCTCTATCGTGCATGCCAAATTTCTTCTAGAGAAAATGTCATTTAATTCTTTTCTATATGTCTCAAGATGCAAGGGAATAATTAAATTTCCCATCACCTAAAAAATAGTTTTTTAAATTATTTTAATTATTTTAATAAGAGCCTGGGGGATTTATTTATTTATTTATTATTATTATTTTTAAATAAAGCAAGCAATATAAAACAAGACTCACATGACAAACTGATTATAAAATACATAGGAATACATACATATATATATATATATATAATTAATTTCTTAAATGCAATCTTAATTAATCAATTTAATTTAAACACGCATTAAAACATTAATTAATTACTCTAAGATATAAAATGCTATTTAAAATAAAATCAATTCTTTGTGACACTAATAATTTGATCTACACTAGCAAATTTTTTTATTTTTTTATTTTTTTTAAATTCAAGTGAATAATCAAAAGTATTAAAGTGCCATTAAATAGAAAAATTAACTTTACATTGATTGACACAGAGAGAGCAATCATGGACTTCCACACGATACAAGGGTAAACTGACCACACAAGGCTAACCACAACCATAGGATTACCTGACAAAAAAAAAATGTCTAGGGTCTAAATAATATCTCCAATTCCACTTTACCATTGGGTTGATGAGCACGCTCAGACCTGCAAGTTCAGGTGGAGTCGATTCTCAGTACCTACAACTGCATAAGCAAACTTCAAACATGTGCATATAACATATATCATCACATCGTGAAAGAGGAATGTAAGTGACGTAGCTTGCCCATAAAGAGTAGTGCGACACTTTTACCTTTACCCCAAACACATCAGAGATAATAAGAAATGTAAGATCAAGACATATATACATCTAAGAGCATCAAGATAAAATTCTAACATTATAAAAATAATACATCTATAATCATCTAACACACACAACAAAGATACATAAAATAACATCACATGATCATAATATCATTATTCTAACCATCAATACAACATGAAATATCAAAGTCACATAGAAATCTAGGAAGCATAGTTAGGCATCACAACCAAATCCAAAATACACCAACACCAAAAAAGGTCGAAGCCACACATAAAAAGCTCATAAGTATAAAGTATGTCAAGTCAAAAGAGAGGCGCACTACATCCTCCCCCCTTAGAATCAGGATTACTCCTGGAAGCCTCCAAAGAGATATGGATAAAGCTCACACATACGAGGAGCCTCCTCCCAGGTAGCAAAAGACTCATCATTAGGATCCCACTAGACCTTGACCTGCTCGATATCTCTACCTCTAAGAACCCAATACCTGTCCTCCAGAACGCCCACGGGCTCGAGAGCGAGTTGGCCATCCTCTACCTGTAGAGTATTCCAATAAAGAATGTGAGATACATCAAGATGATATTGACGTAGAATAGAAACATGGAAAACATCATGAATGTGCAAGAGGCTAGGCAGCAGAGCAAGTCGATAAGCAACTTGACCAATCCTCTCCAAGATCTCAAATGGACCCACAAAGCGCAGTGCAAGCTTAGAGCCCTTTCTGTAATGGATTGGACTCTTCTGCAGTCACACATGTAGGAACACTCGATCCCCAATAGAAAACTAATGATCTATTCTATGCGCATCAACATACTTCTTATGTCAATCCTATGTTGTTGTTAAGTTCTCTCTAATCCTCTCTATGTACTACTCTATATCCCTAAGAATATCTAGACCCAGTTGCACCCTATTCTCTAATCGGTCCCAAATTAAGGGAATCTGACAAGGATGACCATATGATGCTTGAAAAAGGAGCCATATTGATGGAACTATGGTATCCATTGTTATAAATGAATTGCACCAAGTATAGGTACTCCTCCCAATCTGTTTGTTGATCCATAACATACATTTGAAGCATGTCCTCTAGCACCTGGTTGACCCTCGTGTTCTGTCTGTCAGTCTCAGGATGATGGGCTGAACTAAAATTCAAATAAGTATCCAGTGCCTACTAAAGAGAATTCCAAAGGGTTGATGTGAACACGGGATCTCTATCAGAAATGATTTTTTTGAGGAATGCCATGAAGTCTGACAATGTCCTCCATGAAAATTATAGCCATCATTGCTACATTATAAAAAGATCGGATAGGTGAGAAGTGTGCAACTTTGGTTAACCTATCCATGGTGACCACGATGGCATCATGATGATGCGGGGTCTTAGGTAAACCCACAATTAAATCCATAGAAATAATGTCCCATTTCCAAAATGGGACAAGGTGTTGCTGCAAAAGTCCTACTGGATGTCGATGCTCTGCCTTCACTCTCTGACATTCTAAGCATTGAGCTACAAAGTCTATTATATCCCTCTTCATACCTGGCCAAAAATATAACTGTCAAAGATCTGCATGCATTTTATTGACACCAGGATGAGCAAAATATGGTGCCCAATGTGACTTAGAAAGAATCAAAATGTGAAGATCCTTAGAAGAAGGTACATAAATACGTCCCATATGTCACAAAACACCATTGGGATCAAGGGAATAACATGTGAATCTCCCTTCCAAATCTCTACCGGATTCCATCTCGGAACAAACTTCCTGATTCCAGGTGTCCGTGGGGAGATCTACCACAATATGACCCCTCAAAAATACTTCCAAAGTCACTAACTGAAATCTTATGCCATTGATGACTAAGGGAATCTACAACTACATTCTCCTTTCACTGAATATAGTTAACCTCAAAGTCATACTCACAAAGGAATTCCATCCATATCTTCTATCTAGCATTAAGGTTTAGCTGTGTAAATATGTACTCGAAGTTGGGATGATTAGTATGCAACTTGAACCAATTCCCCAAGAGGAAGTACCTCCAATGTACCAAAGCATGCATGACAACTACCAACTCTATATTATGTGTAGGGTAGTTAATCTCATGGTTCTTAAGTTTATAGTACACATAAGCAATCACTCTCCCATTCTGCATTAGCACCACATATAGCCCTTCTAAGGACGCATCTGTACAAACCAAGAAATCACTGGATGGATTGGGAACTGCCAAAATAGGTGCACTGGTCAAGTTCTCCTTAAGAATCAGAAAGGCTTCTTGACACTTCTCTGACCATACAAATTTCTTCCCTTTCCTTTGCAAGGAAGTGATGGGATGAGAAATTCTAGAGAACCCCTGAACAAATCTCCGATAGTAACCTGCCAAACCCATAAAGTTGTGAACCTTTGATACATTTGTAGGTGCAGGCCACTCAAGAATAGCTTGGATCTTTGAGGGATCCACTGTAATACCCTCTCTTGAAATAATGTGTGCAAGATACTTGATCTCAGTCTTAAAGAATTTACATTTAGCCACATTATCATACAAACGATTCTCCCTCAAACATCGCAATACCTACCTCAAATGCTCCTCATGCTCCTCCATGGTTTTGGAATACATGAATATGTCATTAAGGACCATGAGGATGAATCTATCCAAATATGTCTTGAATAAGCCATTCATAAGACTCATGAAAATAGATGGTGCATTAGTCAAATCAAAAGGTATAACGGTGAACTCATAATGGCCATAGTGAGTGCAGAAAGTTGTCTTATGAATATCTGCCTCCATGATCCTCAACTGGTGATACCCCAATTTCAGATCAATCTTAGAAAATACCTTCTCTCCCTTTATCTGATTGAATAGATCATCAATCCTCAGCAATGGGTAACGGCTCTTCTGCTATCAATTTGCTTAACTATCGGTAATGAATTGATAAGTGGAGAGACCCATCCTTCTTCTTTACTAATATAAAAGGTGCTCCCCAAGGAGAGACACTAGGTTAGATAAAAACTTTCACCAACAAGTCCTCCAACTATATCCAAATCTCTTCAAGCTCTTGAGTTGTCATCTAATAAGGAGTACGAGAGATAGGTTTAGCTCCGGGCACTAAATCAATTCTGAAATCAATGTCCCTCTTAGGGGGAATGCCCGGTATCTCACTCAGAAAAATATCTACAAATTCTCTTAGAAAGGGATGATCATCAAGTGATATCTCTCGACTTTCATTCATATCCAAGTCATTCACTAACACATAAAATAAATAACATCCCTGATGCATACAACACTTCAGCTGCATGGCATAAATTAGGCGTAGAAAAATAGGTCTTTGTATGCCAACCACTTCCACCAAGTTTCCTGAATGGTCCAAACACTTCACTATTTTATTTCAGAAATCTATGACTGTTTGGTTGGATGGTAACCAATCCATGCCCAAAATAATATCATAGGAACCCAAAGGCATGATACGCATGTTCACAAAAGTATGAAGTTTACCAATCTATAATTCACATCCACGAACCAAGGTTTCTACTATGACCTTAACCCCAGAGGCTAACTCTACTTCCACCTAACACCTTTCTCTACTATCACTAGAACATATCGCTTAACAAGAGAAGATGATATAAAAGAATGAGTTGCTCCGAAAATAGAAACAAAATTACCGTGCAACACACCTGAAGTCTCCACTACAGTGCTCTGATGTTCTACATGGTAGTTGTCCACCGTTGCATGAATCCTATGGCTTCTGCAAGCATCCCCAGCTATAGGCTTTAAAGTAGCCAGTCTGTAACTAGATCCCTAAGTACCCTTCTAAGGGAAATACCTAGGAATGTGGCCCTGTTGACCACAAAAGAAACATCTTGTCCCTTGGTCATTACCACTGCCACCTCTAGCAGGTGCACTCGACTGCTGATGACCACCTCTGTTGGCTGTCATGTGAGTACTATGAGAAGGATGGTCATTATGGTCATGTTTAGTCCTCTTCGAATGCCTATTCTTTCCTGATTGAGCAGCCACATTCTATTGATAATATGAATTCTTACACTTCGGCTACTACTGTTGCTAACCACAGAAAGATCTTGCTCCCTGATTTCATGCTACTCTAGAACCTATCCACCAGTTGATGTATTAACAATATTCCCTCCTAAGTAAGACCTATGAGCCCTAGCAAGTTTCTCCTCAACCAAACGGGCTTTCTCAACTGCAACTTCCATGGTCTTATGTTCGGAAACCTGCACATCCCCACCGATTTGATCATTGAGACCCCTGATAAAATGTTTCACTAGCATAGTCTCATCATCTCCTATCCTAGCATATCTCTTGAGCTCATACAATTGATGCTCATACTACTCAACTGACATGGATAACTAGCGCAAGTCATGGAACTCATCTTCTTTGCGCCGCCTCCAATGATCTGAAAGAAACGACATTTGAAACGTTCCACAAACAACTCCCAAGAGATAGTATTGATGTCCAGGCGAAGCTTCTATTCTTGCAATTTCCACCATGTGGATGCAAAACCCCTCAGGTGCATGATTTCACATCTAGCTGTAGGATTAGTACTAAAGGAGGGCATATCAAAACATCGATCCAATTCAATCAACTAGTTTTCAGCCTCTAAACCAGTTTTGGTACCATAGAATTTAGGAGGATTGGTTCTCATCAAGTCTCTCATGAATTTCATATCCCATTCTGACATATCATTAGCTGGCCTCACTGATGACCTTTTACAAGCCCCATTATCTTGGTGGGGACCTAGATGGTCAAGGAGCTTCTCCAACACCACCTACAACTGGTTTCCCGCAGCCACAAACTGCTCATGCTCCTGATTACTAGAATCCCCGTGGGAAATCTATGTGGGGGTATTATCAGCTACTACCCCTCTGCCACATCCCTTACCTCGGCCTCTACCATGACCTCTTCCACGTGCTCTCAGAATCCTTTTAGACAACACAACAACACGCAAGGGATAATCTTAGGACACAAATCAAAATTACATGCAAAAGACTAACATCAACTACAAAGAGAGCCCAAGTACACCCAAAGAATCTTAGTGTTTGAACATGGGCTCTGATACCAAGTGTCACACCCCCACTATGAGGCCCAGAGGACAAACAAAAAACCAATAAAAATATGAATAATATATATATTTTTTATATCAAGAAGAAATAACTATACATTACAATGAACATCATGAACATACAAGAAGAGAATAACATAAACATCATATAAGTGTCCTCAATTCCTCACAATGAAACAACTCACATAGCCATAAACAATTTTACATGAAGGAATGAGATGCTCTTACAAATAACAATACATAGTCCTTCTCAAGTAGCATGGTTCAAATTACATAGCCATGAATATACAAATGAACATAAATTACATCACAAGGTATCCTCATGGATACAATTTTTCTATTACAAGATGTCTGAAATTCAATAACAAGAGTGCAAGGTAGGTCATCCGTCTTCAACTCGAACCATCACGATCATGAAGCAAATCATACCAAAACCCAATGTGTGTGAAAATTACTCCACCCAGCCATGTGGTACCATAAGGTCCACCCCCTATGCTAGGAAGTATCAGTCAAACCCCAAAGACATGAAGGAGGTAAAATCATGAAGCAATAACATAATCAAGGCTTGAAAAGAAACAACACAAATATAAGCCAACCATGAACAAGAAACTCTCAAGATCACTAACGCAAGGGAGACCACTGGATGTTAAAGGAAAATTTCAAAAATAATATATTAGATTCTAGAGGCCCAAGAAAACACATAAAAACAACCAAGAAATCCACTAGGTAAACAACTGGGAAGAGTGTCATCACTAGGTTGTCATGGGTTACCCTAGTAGGTCTTCACTAGGTCCTGACCCCCATCCTGGGTTACCCTGGTAACCTCTCCCAACCCCCAGCCACCATACAGCTCTAGTGGACCACACCAACCTCTTGTGAAGATGAGATTGGTGGATGCCATTTCAGGCCTTCTCATCTTACACCGAACCTAAATAAGCATTCAGGAATAAGAGAGGTATAAAATGCAATTATCTTATTAAGTTTGAACTAACTACCCATCCCCAAGTTTATTATATTATGTTATCACTTATTAACAAACTTTCATTAAGTTACACTAGCGACCACTTTGGGTTTCGACCCCTAATGAAAACCACTCTCCCATAAATGCACCTAGGAAACAAAACAAATCAAGATCCCAAACAGGTATCTCAAGATAAAGTAAGACACTTAAATAACCATAGAAAGGCATGATCCTCTTGCTAGAATAAAATAATACACAAGAAGGATTCTAAGTAGGCTAGGGATCATCCTCTAGCATCCACAACATACCGATAGGAACTTAAATCCAACAAGAGAAACAAAGAAGTGGATTAAAGAAGACCAAAAGTTATTCCCCCCAAGCCTCTGGAAATAAAATGTAAAGATCACTCCTACAAATAGTCCCACCAGGGTAATAAAATTCCTTAAAGTCCATAGTTACAAAAATTAAACAAGAATAGGTAGGTTCATTGGATCAACAAATAGTTCTATATCTGACAAATACATAAAATTCCTCGATTAATTTAAAACAACTTAATTACTCAATCAGATGGCCTCATGTTTCAACACTACATTGAGCATTGCATAATAATTCAATATCTCATATAATCGAACTGCCATACATGATGCAATGATTCAAATATAGTTAACCATTAATTCAAATTTATATATATATATATATATATATCCATATATATATATATCCATATATATATATATATATATATATATATATATATATCCATATATATATATATCCATATATATATATATATATATATATATATATATATATATAAGTCTATGAAAATTATAAAATAACTGCATAACATTACAGAGAATAATACCATCTATTCCTCAACAAAAAATTGTCTAAGCATTACACACACACACACACACACAGACAAACACACATATACAGTCAAGCATTAAAAGGAAAAATCAATATGCATTTACACGGGCTGAACGTCAAACCACAACACAACACACATCTCATGGCTCAGCATTTCCCATGGGTGGTGGGGAATGACTCCCCCCACAATTGTGGGAAGACCCACCCCCACGTCATGGGCAGTGTCTTCCCACAGTTGTGGGGAGAGATATCCCCATAGTTTGTGTTTAGAGGCTCCCCACGTACTGTGGGTGCCCCCTCACGACACTTCCCAACATGCATTAAAAAAAATAGACAACGATAAAAAAAAAAATTGATTCACCAATAAAATATATTTAAATTTATATAAATAAATAAATAAATATATATATATATATTAGCCTTCTGATTAGTCGAGAAAGCCGGATTAACAGTGCACCCCCCATCGGTACTTTACCAATCCTCTTCAGGGGTTGACCTGCCACCCGCGGTTGCACCAGTTGCACAGGCAAGAGCGTAGGTATCCGCGCCAAGAACCCCTACATGTATATTTGTAGATCTATTTATTAGTTGACCCAACAGAAGAAGAGGTGCAGTAGCAAGGGTGAGTTCTAATCGGAATTCAACAATGATTGTTCTGATCAATAACTTTTGACATAGGGGTCTCCTTATATATATATATATATATATATCTCAAAGTCCAATAAATTTTAGAAGATGCTAATCATGAAGAACAAAAGAATATAATTTTTTTTTCCTATCTCATTAACAAAAAAATAAACTAAAGACATAAATTTCCTCTGTCTCACAAATGGACAGTGATAATCCCAAATATCAAAACAATTTCAATCCATAGAGATAAAATTTACCAGATTGCAAACCCTTTCCATAAACCAAAATTAATATCCCCTTATTTTATTTAAACTCGGAACTTGATTTAGCCAGAATTCACAGGAAACATAAGTTGAATATACAGATTCTTTCTTCAAGTTTCCCAAAATCCATAAAACCCCAATTACAAATTTTAACATCCAGAAAAACTAAAATTTCAATTTACAACCCAGAAATTTCCAACAATCATACATGCAATCCCCAAAAACTTAACATTGAAAAATAAATCCAACATAGGGGGATTCTTGATCATAAACACCCAATTTCACCAATTTTATCCAGAACAAAAGACTACATTCCACATTTTTTTTTAATAAAAACAAACATTCACGAATCAAATTCAGCTATTAATTTTCATAAAACATGCAAGACATGGGTAAAATCCCTACCTCGAATACGCTTTCCGGAAAGATATTTAAAGAGCACTGAAGCTGAATTCAAGAAGATCCTCAATCAAAAACAGAGATTCAGCCCAATCAGCTCTAACATAGATAATTTCTCCATCAACTAAAATTGCAGGAGAAAACCCAAAATTTCAACAATTTCCCCAACATTTTACATCCATTTTTTTTTTCCAAATTCAAAATGAAACTAGATAATTTTCCCTTTTTTTTTTCAAAGCAACTCCTGAAAAGTTCTTCCCCAGAGCTTCCTACTCCAACCCCAAAAAATATCCCCCATAAAAACCTCTGTCGTGCATGCCAGATTCGTTCCAGAGAAAATGTCATTTAATTATTTTTTTGTAACTCTCAACATGCACGGGAATAATTAAATGTCCCATCACCTAAAAAAATTATTTTCTAAAAATATTATAATTATTTTAATAAGAGAGTGGGGGATTAATTAATTAATTTATTATTATATTTTTTTTTAAATAAAGCAATCAATATAAAATAAGACTCACATAACAAATTGATTATAAAAATACATATGAATATATATATATATATATATATATATATATATAACTTAATTTCTTAAATACAATCTTAATTAATCAATTTAATTTAATCACACATTAAAACATTAATTGATTACTCCAAGATATAAAATGCTATTTAAAATAACATCAATTCTTTGCAACACTAATAATTTAATCTACACTAGCAAAATTTTATTTTAGTTTATTTTTATCTTTTTAACTCAAGTGAATAATCAAAAGTATTAAAGTGCCATTAAATAGGAAAATTAATTTTACACTGACTGACACAGAGAAAGAAATCACGGACTTCCACACGACACAAGGGTAAACTGACCACACAAGGTTAACCATAACCACAGGGTTACCTGACCAAAAAAAAGAAAATTCTAGGGTTTGACTGATATCTCCAATTCTACTTTACTATTGGGTTGATGAGCATGCTCAGACTTGCAAGTTCAAGTGGAGTTGATGCTCGGTTCCTACAGTTGCATAAGAAAATGTCGAACATGTGCATATAACATATAGCATCACATCGTGAAAGAGGAATGGAAGTAACATAGCTTGCCCATAAAGAGCAATGCAATGCTTTTCCCCTTTACCCCAAACACATAAAATATAATAAGAAATGTAAGACCAAGACATATATACATCTAAGAGCATCAAGATAAAATTCTAACATTACAAAAATAATCCATCTATAATCATCTAACACACATAGTGAAGATACATCAAATAATATCACATGATCATAACATCATTATTCTAACCATCCATATAACATGAAATATAAAAATCACATAGAAATCTAGGAAGCATAGTCAGGCATCACAACCAAATCCAAAATTGACCAATATCAAAAAGGGTCTAAGCCACACACAAAAAGCTCATAAGTATAAAGTTTGTCATGTCAAAAGAGAGCGACACTACATATATTCAAGATATTAAATTACACCTATTCCACATACTGTAACTTCCAAAAACACATATACATCTCCAAATAATATCTAATCCATATATATGTAGTCCAAAGAAAATAAATGATGTACTCCACATAATGAACATTGTCCTTATATATAAAGTACATCCAAGAAAATATATATAGTTCATGAAATTTGTTCTAACACATGTCAGTAGCCCATAAATAAGTACAAAGAATAGTTAAATACATGTTAAAACAAAGCTAGATCGTTAGTAAAATCTAAGTCCTATCATCAATAAAATCTTGTGTTCTCTTTAATCCACATGTACTAGATTGATTTGTCTCATGTTGTACATGAAAAAAAAATTATATTCAAATTAGATTAATTATTTGTCAAATAAAATTGTGTGGACATACCACTAACATAAGTTGGATGCAAAAATTAAGTAAACTTACCGTATGGAAGTGTTCATCACCTCCAACAACTTGCTCTGCATGTACTATCTGCTCAGCAGTTGTGACATCATATACAAGATAAGAAACACGAGCACACACACATGTTTAGATTTTTTAAAAATTAAAATTCATTTATATAATTTGATTAAATAATAAACACTTGAAATATCGTACACAGGGCTGTGTCATCTCCTTTACCAATATCTTGTGCACCTTGAGGTCTAGGTACACTAGAATAAATGCCAAAAGTTGCAGTAGCTAAGTCTTGTACAAGGTCAAATTAATTGTTTTATGAACAAACTAGGTTAAAAGATTATATATATTAAAGTATGAACTTTTTTAATCCCTATATATTGTATTTAGACCTGAAAGGATGTCCACGACCCTTCATTTTGGCTCTAATAAATGTCATGAGGATAGCCTATCCTAATAGTAGTATCCACCTGCAAACATGCATATAATGAAATTATATTTATTGAACATATGTGTATTGAATTGAGCTAGTACAAATTCCTAAGTACATATTTAATATTAATTTTATAAGATACATATAGTAGATGGATAATGATCAATTCGCAATGATGTGGGTGCCACACTTGTGACACCCTCTGCTCGATATGATGTAGAGGCCTCATGACTTGGGCCTTGGAGAAACAAACATTCAATGCATCAACATGATAACTTAAATAGTTCAGGAATGATAACATGATAACTTAAATAGTACAATGTCTAGACATAAATTATTATTATACCCCAAAAGGTGTGCCAAGCTGTGTAGGTGTAGATGAGATATTGAATCAAACATTATGTGTAGCCCTCACCTACATACATCAAATAATTTTAACCCAAAATTAGATTGTATACAAAAAGTGTGCACTTAATCTATATATCACACACACACACACACACACATATATATGTATTTATACCTGATCGAGATGATCATCTGAGCAAAGAAAATCCATATATGATGTGATATCATCTGATGTAGCAATAGGTGCATTTGAAGTGGATCCAACATCCAGCCTAGGACCTACACATATCTGATGACAACTCGTACATGTATGTGGCATCAATGACGAAGCAAATGCCATGTGGGAAGCTTGCTCGCTGAGGTTACCTGTGAGGGAACTCAAAGCACCTAATGTGGAAATCAACACTCTATGCTACACGTGCAGGAATAGTTGGAGCAATAGGAGGAATCATGAGTGGATCAGGTAAGGGTGTAATAGTGTGTGCCCCTAATCTGTGTTGTGGCATGCCACAAACAAAACCCTAAAATGACCTCATATCAAAATAATTAGGTTTTATACCCAATACAAACTCACAATATAATTTCTTAAAAAATTAGAAACGAACCTCATAACCGCAATGTAGTGGATGATAAAAAACTATTCACCGCCTATCCCAAAAATGTGTAGATATTTGTGGATTCTCACACCATCTAATTGAAATTATTTTTTGGGTAGGAGGAATGGGTTCTTTTGTTTGAGGATTAATGAAATATGGGGCTATGTGTGCTTTGGTGATTTTCATATCATTTATTTGCTTATAAGTTGATCCATCAGCATAAAACTGACACAACTACTCTCTTCATTGGTGGAATTGATCTAACTCTGTATCAACAGATCGAATAGAGTCTACAACAACTTGCATTGAAGTTGAAAACTGTAGAAGATGAAGGGGGGTGACAGGCTCATTTTGGATTGCATTAATATTTTGTTGTATAATCTCAAGGTTTTCATTTATTTGTGCTCTCAATCAAGCCTCATCTAATCTAGGGGGTGGAGGTGGTGGAGGTGGAGGTGGAGGTGGAGGTAGAGGTGGACGGGGTTGAGGTGGGGGATTTTGACCTAATAGATCATCTATGTCAAAGACATCCATGATAAATATAACACCTGCATATATATAAATATACGTGAATTGTATACAAAATTATGAACAAGAATCTATTTAGGTTTTTAAAAAATTGTATTTAAAAGAAGAAACATACATATAATCTTTGAAGAATTAAAACATACATATACTTATTGAACTCACCATTATATTTAATTTTATGCAAATAAATTATTTTTATATACTTATTCATCAAAAAATTATCATAAATACTATGCCATGCACTATATATCATGTATATTATACAAGAATTCTTATCACCTCTCTTAATACAAGAATAAAAATATAATTTTATATAAAATATCAACATTTGTAATATAATGAACAACAAGAAAATGAAAAAATTACGTAAACTATAGTTAAACCAAACAATAAATGGAAGGGGATAAGTTAAAGGGCAATAAAACTAAATGATGGATCATGTAGAACAATATGGTAATAAATTAAATGATATTAGAAAATTTACTTATATCATTAGAAAGATCCATATCCTAAGTTTTTTTTGTTAATATTCTATTGTGTGATAATGATAGATTAAGATAACTATCCACAAGAGTTGGAAGAAAGAATATTATCTAGTATGGGTACACAATCTAAAATGATGTGTTTTGAGTGCATATCGTGCATTTGAAGACTACAAGATAAAATCGATGTTGAACTTTGGGGAAAAATATGTAAATGTATTCCTATTATAGATTGATTTGCAATATTAAAAAAGTGTGCATAGTTAAATTATGTAAATTAAGTTCTATTATCCTAAACTATGCAAATTGGATTTTAGTAACCTAATAAATAAGTTCTCGGAGCACATAATTTCTTAATAATGGTAAATGATACACTGATGCTATTGAAATTATTGATCTATATCTTTGTGTCTATGATTTCATAGATTGGGTTAAAAACATATAATTTAGTTGGTAGTTATGTTTTACCTTTCAGAAATTCAATTCAATTGTTTAATCTACAAATCTATATAGCATCACTTGTGAAATGAGTTGTTGCCAATCTTGTGCTTATACAAAAGACAAAATGATAGGATAAAAGTCATTTCCATATTTCATTATTGCAAAATCCCCCAAAAATATTGTTTAGTGTTAATAACTATGTATTTTGTGAATATCATAGTGTCTAGGGTTAGTTTCTCAATAACTTTTCCTTTGTAATTTGAAGAGAAGTTTCACCTCAAATAGTGTTTCAGTTTGAAATGTCTTGGAAAAGAGTAAAATACTAATATGTTTGGAATTAGTTGTGTTTTTATCTTACTTTATTTCCAAAATAAAGTGATTTTATATTTACAACATAAAATGTTTATAAAGCATACTATAAAAAATTCCTATTTTAATAAAACATAAAAAAATAAGGAACTAGGTACTTAGCTCATGTAATAATAATGAAGATGGAAACTTTGACTATTGTAAATATCGATTATCACTTTGGTTGATGAAAAGAGGTGCAGATAACTTATTTTTGTTACTCTAGAAGGTATGCCTAAACATGGTTATCAAGTATTGTTAGTCTACCTATACATGTGAACTCACAATGTTGGTTCCGACTTTTTGGTACATCCTGATTTTTGTTGAAATCATACATTTTTTAGAAAATATAATTATTTAATCTTTAAGAGGTCCCATTTGAAGTAATTAATTGAAGAGAGTTAGATCAAAGCCTCTTAGATCAAAATTTCTTGGATAGAACCTCTCTACTTCTAAATCATACTTGCAATGGAGTCTCCTTTACATCTATCAAATACTGATAAAAAACCAATTTTACATTAGCTTTTAGGGGGTCAGATGAATTCATTTAGAAGTTTTGTTTTTATAAGTATTTAATCCTTATTATAAGCTTTCCAAATAGTATAATTTTTAATATATTTAATTTCATTAATATATTTTTATTTTATTTCTTATGAATGTAGGTTTTTCACCGAACATGAACTTCTTTGTTCAGTGCATTGGGAAAAATAGTAAACTAATTCAAAAAATTCTGAAAATATCTATGCACTAGATATTGATGCCTTCTTTCTAACAAAAAATATAAAATTGAATTTTGATATATATAGAACAAGTTATGTGTTCAAATGTACACCTATATCTAAATTATAATTGGTTGGACTTCAAAACTTAATAAAATGAAAAATATTCAACATATCACTATCAAACCAACTCCATCCCCTGGGTATTGATGTTACAAGCCAAAATTTAAAATAATTAAGTTCTTATTATTTATGAAAACAACGTTATGCATTTTGGGATGCACATCACTCTTAAAAAATGTTGTTTTCTATAAAAAACTACTTTTTGAGGGAGATGGAAAAATAAAATAAAAAATTATTGAAATAAATTTGAAAAAAATATATTTAGAATCTACAAACAAGATGGTACAAATCACTAGTTTACATCATGTTGAAATTCTTAACGGTTTAAAAGTTATAGGTGTCATAAAGTGAAGGCTTTTTTCTAAACGTTCATCTAAGTGTCAAAGTTGGTCAAAAAGTGGGAACCAGTATTCTTAATATGGAGGTTTTAGGAATATTAAATCATCTTATCCCATGTTTAGGTTTGTTATTTAGTTTTTTCATAACCCTAAACCCTAATTTAGTTTTTTTTCACTAGCTTGTTCATAAACCTAAGCCCTAATTTAGTTTATTTTCATTAGCTTGAAATGTGTAAAATACCTTTGACCATAAACCCTAATTTATAAAAGAAATCCTTAAATAATAGAAAAAATAAAATACAAAAGATGAAAAAGCTATAAAATGTTGAGAAGGTGAAAAATGGTGTACCTGGGATGGTGGTGGAAGATAGAAAATTGCTACCAAACATGGGGCCCCATTTTTGTTCTCTTATTCACACTGTAAAACTTGACAGAAAAATGAAAATGGGGAGAAAAAAAAAAGAGAAAAATGCATTTAAGCTGCGGGGCCCCATTTTTGAAAACAAGTCCCCATTATATTTTAATAACAGGGCCCTGTTATGGTCTCGAGCTGGTTTCATAATGGGGGCCCATTTTATTTTTTCCTTAGGGCCCTGAAGCATAATGGGGCCCCGTTCCTAGCAGTGCATTTCCCAGTGCGCATACTTCCCCCTAAGTGGGACTCATCTTTGTGCATTTACTTGTTCCAAAGGAAGAACCTGGAACGCCCACACAAAATAGAGTAGGCAGCAAAGGTAAGGTCCTATCCCATACCAAAGACATAGACAATGACACCTCTAGGAAACATTTGAGAGGCCTGAAGAAAATACCACACAAAGGCAACACAAGAAGATCCTATTGAAATCAACGAACACCAAGAGAGGGGGGTGAATCAGTGTTCTGCAATATTCAACTTTATTAAATTGTTCTTTCAACCACTTAATGCATATGAACAAAAGAAATATGTAAGAACATAAATCAAATAACCACAACACCATAACACCAAGATTTTTGTATGTGGAAACCTAGTTAAGGGAAAAACCATGGTGGGGATGAGCCCACAATATAGGTGTACTATGCAAAAGTATAGAAATATTACAATGGGGAATGCACATGCATTCAGGCACACTGCCTAGAGCTCACTACTCAAAAGAGAGAGGCTTATCACCTACAACTTAAATACAAAGATTACAAATCATTTGAATTGATGAACAACATCTACAAATGCCAAAGTACAGTTTCAACTCATTATACAGATTTCATACTCTACTCACACTTCATCTTATACTACTGTGTTTCACTATACTGTCACTGATCTGGAGCACTAATATCCAACCTGTGCACGTGGAACTGTGCACAATCGATTACTCCCAACCTTCACATCATGAAAATGACCAAAACCATCGCTCTTATATATCCGCAACAAGAAACCATATTGGCTACATGTCAGCTCAATAACATTTAATTATTTTATGAATTATGTACAAATTGGCGGTAAAATCCAAACTCAAATGCTAATGCAGAGCAAAAAAATTAAACACATGCTACCGCATATGTTGGCTAAACATCCTTGATCACAAAAACAATTACCAAAGTCACTCAACTTAACCCGCATAAGGATTTATCATTCTAGTTGGCCATATTGCACTATCAAACCAAAAACTGATACACCGAATATTCTAACTCGCACATCAATCATCACTGGAGGCTAAACTTTCTGAATAAGGTACTTAAAATATGTATCAATCTTCTCTTAGATCCACAACACAAAATATCAACTTGAAACAAAATGCCAACCAAAATACCAAACACTATCAAAAGCTCTGTTCTAAGCTTTTCAGAATTAAAACAATCTTCAATCTGATTTTCAGTATGAGCAAAATCAATCACCGCAGATGGGTACACTGACTTGGGTTGCCATCAATGACAACACCAGATAACCTATGCAGTGTCTCTTGAAAACAATCTCTCCCTTTGGTATTGATGACAATACTCACTGAAAAATGATTGTGTCAAAATCAAAAACTCCCTCTGAGATGAATATTATATTTTTCATTTCCCTACACTCCCCCTTTGACATCAATGGGAAAGGAAGGGATCCACATGCCAAAATTTCATACAAAACTCTATACACAGTAGCATATGTATGAATAGACATCTCTAACTTACATAAACTTGAATACATTTGCAAAAATCTTCTTCAACAGTGTCAGATCACTATCCTAGCCTTTCTTTAGGCCTTCCAAAACTAAGATTTGTCCACAAAAGAGAAATATCTACATTTCTGCCATCTGAAGATCTGTTGGATCACGAGTGACCATGGCATTTTGTGCTTCATTTAAAGAACTAACTATTGTTTCTGACTTAAGATAAATTAGATTCTCAAGCTCACCAACTCTACCAACAATCTTATCCTTATCATGAATCAAGCTCTTAATCTTGTCAAGAAAAGATATAACTTGACCTTCTTGACTAGCCATAGAAATAGTCAAGGGATCAAAGGATAGAGAAATACCTGCCAACTGATTCTCATTTTCCTTTATTTGTTTCTCAATATTTTCAACAAATTTAGAAAATGATAAACAAGATTTGTATACTGCACCACCTTCAGATAGGGAATTCTGAATGCTCCTTACACAAGTGCCTAGCAAAATCCTATAATTAGCAATCATCTTCTTCAACTCACAAAATCTTTTATCATTAAATTCATTCTAGACCTTAATCTTAGCTAAGTTTTCAAGAGACTCAAAATGAGTACTTACAAAGTTGATTAAGCTCTTCAGCTATTCGGTGGGAGAATCAGATGTGTCCTTCTATAATGTAGGCATTATCTTCTCTAGGACACCAGATGCAAGACCTAGCAGCTCACTGTCCTCCATATGAGATTTTAAAATCTCCTCTCTTGCCTTGGATTTTGCAAAAGATGCAAACTTCAGTTTTTTGATTAGAGAGAGTGTGGCCAAATTGATAGGCCCTTGAGTCAATTCCGGATCATCCAGGTCCAGCTTATCTTTCTCTAAGAATTCCTTCACTACCCTTCCAGTTTCTCTTGCTTCAACTTTGATTTTGATCTTCTTCTCCTCAAACACCTTCTCTGTATATTCCTTTGTCACCTTCACTATCTCCACATTTGTTTGGTCCAAAAGATTAGTATCCTCAACTGCATCCTGCACTGTTTCTTCATTAATTTTATTTATCTCTTCTTCAACTCTTGTTTTCAGAATAGAGGAAACATTAACTTCAACTTGTTCAACATCTAAAATAGATATATCATCACCACCACATTTCTCTTCTCTCGAGACAACATCAAATATATTCTTTTCAAGAATTGCCTTCAATATCTTTGTTGTCTCTTTCACCACTTCATCTGTCTCCCCAATCATTTAAGCTTATTCACCCTTGTTTTACTTCTAAACCCCCTTTTTGCTTCCTTAAATATCTAATGCATCTCTTCAACTGATATAATAGGGCATAGAATTATCAAGACTTTCTCTCTGAGTATTTCCTCCTCAGTGTTGGCATTGACTCTCCTCATCTCTAGAAGACTATATAGGATTTTTGGAATCTCAAACATGATTTCTATAAGTGCCCTATTGAATGTATTCAAGTATCCTACTATGGCTTCTTCCAATACTCTTCTCAACATCATCAAATTTATCATAAAACTCAAGAAGTGGCTTTAAGTTGTACCTTCTATAGTGATTTCTTTTTCTACATCATCAACAAACATACCGGATTTATCTATCTTCATTTTATTAGTTGCCTTGTCTTTACTAGATGGTTTGGCTTTAGAGACTCTTGTTGCTTTTGTGCCCTTTGTCTTGATTTCCTTTACAGCTTCATCAAACTCTATTTCTTCATAATATTCAACTAGAGTAGGGTGCAATGATTTGACTTATGATTTATTAGTGTTGGATGGCTTAGGAGAACTAGAGTAGGGTGCAATGATTTTGGTCTGTCTTGGCTTGCTAGGAGAGGGTCCTGGAATAGTAGATATTTCTTTGGTGGGTTTCTCCTCTTCAACTACCTTTGACCTCTTCCTGACTTCCCTCATAGCTTCTTTGGAAATGCCAATACTCTCTGCATACTCCTCAACTTCTTTTCTGACCTTTTGGACTATCTCAGGTCTCTTAAACTGAGAATTCAACTGCAGGTCTTTCTCTACAAATGTGCCAAATCTCTCCTTTGAGGTATCTATAGGCTTACTCAACAGATGTTGAGCATACAACTCTAGAATCTGCCCATCAAATTCATATCTGCAACTTTATTAAACTATTCTTTCAACCATTTAATGCATATGAATGAAAGAAAGATGCAAGAACATAAAGCAAATGACTACAAGACCATAAAACCAAGATTTTTGTATGGGGAAACCTGGTTAAGGGAAAAACTATGGTGGGGATGAGACCACAATATAGGTATACAATATAGAAGTATAGAAATATTATAATGGGGAATGCACATGCATTCAGGCACACTGCCTAGAGCTCAGTACTCAAAAGAGAGAGGCTTACTGCCTACAACTCAAATACAAAGATTACAGATCATTTAAACTAATGAACAACATCTACAAATGCCAAAGTACAATTATGGTTAGGCTCATTATACAAATTTCATACTCTGCTCACACTTCATCTTATACTACTCAGTTTAGTTGCACTATCACTGATCTAGAACACTAATCTCCAACCTGAACATGTGGAATTGTGCATAATCGATTACTCCCAACCTTCGCATCATGAAAAGGACCAAAAATATCGCTCTTATATATCCACAAAAAGAAATCATATTGGCTACATGTTAGCTCAAGAAGATTTAATTATTTTATGGATCATGTATAAACTAGTGACATGATCTAAACTCAAATGCTAATGCAGACCAAAACAATCAAACATATGCTACCACATATGTTGGCTAAAAATTCTTGATCACAAAAACAATCACCAAAGTTGCTCCACTTAATCCACAGGAGGATTTATCATGCTAGTTAGTCATATTGCACTATCAAACCAAAACTTGATACATTGGATCCTCTAACTTGCACATCAATCATCACCAAAGGATAAAATTATGGAATAAGGTACTCTAGACATCTATCAATCTTCTCTTATATCCACAAAAAAAAATATTAACCTGAAACAAAATACCAACAAAAATACCAAACACTGTCAAACACTCTGTTCTAAGCTCGTCAGACTTAAACCAATCTTCAATTTGACTTCTGGTATGAGAAAATCATTCATTGCAGATGGCTACACTAACTTAGGTAACCATCAATGAGAACACCAGATAACCTGTGCAATGTCTCTTGCCAATAGACCCCCCATAGATAGTTGAATTCATTATTATTATCTATTTTTAAGGTAATTATTTTGGCACATCCCAATAATTCATGATTGGTCCTAGTAATAGTTGAATTCATGACTATGATCTATTTTTAATGTAATTATTTTGACACATCCCAATAAATTAATGGGTGCACATCTATAAGTGCTTGTATATCCAGTGGTGTAGAGACTTGTGAATTCTTTTATTCTCTTCCTCCTCCTCCTTACACATCCACATTCATAATAAGTTATAATATCCAAAATGAATGCTATTGACCTTGATTCACTTCTTTGAATGATCACCTAAGTAGGTTATGGGGTTGTCCCTTTAGTTATGAGAATGGTATCTTATAAGTTAATTCTTAGAGATATACCATTGTCGTTTCATTTATTACTTGATTATATACTTTTATCCTTTTGTTTTATACTATATTATAAATACCTTCTTGCAAATGTCTCACTTTTTCATCTACAAAAGACCACATTAGATCTAAAGGTCTATAAGAGCCTAGCTCTAAATCTACATCCATTTTGTGGGGAGATTAGTATTGTGTAGGAATTATTCCCCAAACCTCTAGCTTGAAGTGCCACCATAATGCTACCAAAATAGGTTTTCTAATAACTTGTTCAAAATTATAGATTCCTAAAATTCATTCTCATATTTTCATTATCATCACGTCAAGATTATCAAGTAGATCTATTTACATTTATTAAATAAATATTTCTTACTTGATTAATCTATTCCTTCATTTTTCTAGTATTTTTTTTAATGTTTATAAGCATGGGAAAGGGCTTGGACCCAATATAAAAAGTGGTCAAACTAGAAAGAGATAAAAGTATCATGAGAGATGAGACTACCAATCATTACAAACAAGAAAAAATAGCACATGTGATAAAAAAGAATAGTAGAGGGCCAAAAAAGAAATAAAAAATACTAATTAGTAATATTTCCCAAACCCCTTATAGCTTCAAATTCAATGTTGAGTAAATTAATAGAAATTATAGTATCCCCCTTAGTACTTTCCTTTATATATTTACCTTTTGCCTTCAACCTCATGTCTCTTGTTTCATTAGCAAGCTCTTCATTCAACTTGGGATCTCTATTATTTAGATTCTTATCAGTATCAATGAGAGTAACAACCTTAGGACTTTTTTTCTAGTCTTTAGTCTTTCTATTCTCCTCTTGTTGATGAGCTCTAATTTTGTTGGTAGGTCCCTCCTAAATTTTGGTGTTGTTTAGATTATTATCCTTTTTCTAGTGTTAGCTAAATAGGTTCCAGCTATTTAATTACCCAATCTAACCTTTCTTCGAGTATTAATTAAATTATTTTTATTTATTGAATTAATTTAATATATCTATCCTTTCTTTCAAATTTACAACCTTAGTTGAATAAATAATAGTTAATTTTAAACAATCATTTGCATATTCCTCTGTCACTTTAATTAAAATGATGTTGAATTCATTCTTACACATAGCTTGAAAGTGTACAAGGTTCCAAAAAGAATATTTTTAATCTCCACCCTTCATCAAGATTTGATCAAATCTACGCCCTCTACTCCTTGATTCTTTCCCTAGTCATGTATACAAATCACATGATGTCATTTATCATCTTCTAATTGTTCTTTACATGAGGACGAACTCTAATCCTCCATCTCACAAGATATAATTTCATCCATCTAGCCAACCTATTGAAAATCTATAAATTGACCCATTTGCATACCATTTTCAATAAGTAGATTGGATGCAACAAGGTTATTCTATAGAACTAGGTAACTACAATCAACTTAAACCATAAATTAATCACTTGGATCACAAAAATTAGGTTCATCATTTAAGGTTTTTGTGTTAAGAATTTATTACTTTTTATCATTTAATTTACATTCCTTTTTCTTTATCAAAGGTGCATGCTTAATATACTATGGGATTATTGTTTTATGCTTATTTATAACTTGTTTTCCTTGTAATTTAACATTCACATCCTATAATTCCTAATGACCATAAACCAATATAATGCATGTTATCTTTAGTTTTTTCTTAACATTTTTTGTAGATTTTATCGCAAAATTTTTTATCATTTCTAGTTTGGCATATGTGTTCTTTCAAACAACACATCCAATCTAGTAAATGGCATATATTTAGTCACCTATGGTGCATACATAATTCTAGCATCATAAATTCTACACCTTTAATTAGGGTGTCCAATTCCACACTCTCCTAACATCCAATTTAGTATATCCCATTCCTCTATGCATTATAGGACCTTTATTGTAATTAACTATTATTTAATTGAATATTATGAGTCCTATTCCACTTTAATACATCTTCACACTATTATTTGGGCTCTTATTTCTAGGTGTGCCCTTTATCATTTATTATCTAGATTTATTATAAATCTTACCCCATTTAAGATCTCAAGACACGTTTCCTTCACTTAAACATTATATGTTGTCACAAAAACTTTTTTTTGGTATTAGGATCCTATTATATTGCATCCCTAAAAAGTCAAGCTGAAATTGTTAGGACTGGGACACCCTGAACATCTCAATCTTGCACTTTTTCCCCTAAATTGTGGGAGGATAATAAGATAAACCTATCCTATTCAAATATATCTTCATGCAAAAATATGATGATTCTAAGTCATTCTAAAGGTTATTTTATTATGAAATTCCTATATAAGACATCTCTCTTAATCAATTCACTCTCTCATCTCGTTATGACATTTTCACTCCAATTCAAGAGCAATTATTCTTCTCCAAAAGAAAACCTAAATCAAGGAGCAACAAGTTACATCAAGGAATATTCAATTATATTTTGATTATGATATTATGAGGGATTTTATGTGATTTATCATGTCATTGCATCAACACATGGATGACTTATCCTAAGAGCATTGCACCACCTATTGAAGGTATAATAAATTATCAATCATTTCAATTCAAGCATTTCTAATCCAATTTCAATTCAATTCAAGGGTTATTTCCAAACCTAGGGTTTCACCTAGGTAAACCCCTATAAACCACCCAAACACAATTTTTCTCCTCTTGTGTGCAACTATCTAGGTTTCTAGTGGAGATACGAAGATAGGAGGACCATCAACAAAAAAATATAGACCAATACCTAGAACCAAGATAGGAAAACCCTAGACCAGGGTGCTTTCGGAACTCTTGTCTAAGATCAGGGCACTTTGGGCACCCTATACAAGATTTAAGGCACTTTGGAAACCCCTTTCTAGGACTGGGACATTGTGGGTGTCCTGGTCCTCAAAAGTGTGCACCATATTTGGGAAGAGTAGAGTGCAAAGTCTTAGAAAGTCATCCCTGAGTTTGTGTACAAAAGTAAAAAAACCAGAATGCTTTGGCAACCTGATTCAATGAATTGAGCCCCAAATTTGAGTTTCAGATGCACTTCTATGTTATTTTTTTCAGTTTTGCACTTGTTGCAAAGATTTTGTTTGTGCATCAGTTTTTAATATGATTTTAAGATTTCATTAACATCATACATAGATCCCATTTCAATATCATTTCAAATCTGCATGCTTTCTAAAGTATAAAAGGAATAAAATCCCTAAGGTACCATTCAACTCTCTTTGGTAAGAGTAAGTCAAATTCAATCACATCTTTTGTGGCTCATATTCCAATGTTTGTGTGGAAGTGGATCTTGGCCCTAATCCTAGCTTGCTCCATTTTCATCTTAAACAGTAATTAAAAGACCTAAAAACCAAAACCCTTAGCTTTTAGTGTAGAAAATTTATATAATAGCACATTTGCATCAATCTATAATATATGGACACTTAGTGGAACACATGATATATTAAGGGTCTTTGAATTGATTTTGGTTTAGTCCTATCATAGTATAGCACACCTACAAACCCTAGTAGCATAAATGTACTCACTAGTGGTGCATGCACTTTTGTATTCCTCATTTATATGTTTTAGCACTTTTAGAATATTTTTAATACCTTTTTATTTTAGTATAGTGTATGTGAATTTTTTTCTAGCATATGCATAATTATATTAGCATTTCTACAATAGTATTTATATATTATAAAAAATCCAGCATTTATCTATCAATTTCAAGAACTTTATCAAATGTGTATGCACACTTCCAATATTAAATAGTACACTATATTAAATAGTACACTCACACTCTATTTATCATTTTCTTAAGTTTTGGCTCTTTGGTAATAATACACATCATTGTAGAGATAATTTTTTCCTTTAGTGTCATATATTGCTTATCCTTTTCTATGGGTTAATTAGAGGAAGACTATTTACAAAACCAAACATGTGTTGTATGTTCATTTGGCTAAGACATCTTTCATTTAATTTCTAAAGGAAATTAAGTTGTTTGTTAGGATCATTACCCCAAATTTAAATGAATGTGCTCTTTTGTTGTAGTGCAAGGTGATCTTAGGAACCAAAAATACTCCTTGTACATAATCCTTGTCACAAATTACATTTAATTTTCTAAATTTTGATGAAGTTTTTACTATGCTTACATGATTTAAGAATGTGTATACTATTCCCTTAAACCACTAAGCTTTTTTTAAAATACAAAATATTCCTTTTGTCATTTTTTATTTTTCTTCAAAATGTCAATTTGTGTATGATCTTTCCTTATGTTTTAACATGATCTTGGAAATAGAAAATGCTAAATTATATTAATTTAGTTTCTTTTTAACCATCCTTTCTTGGATTTCACCACAAATTTGTAAACCAAACCCATATGTTCTAATTGGATACCAAAATAATGAGGAGAATTGAAAGACTCCCATAGTTGTATAATTCTTATTTTGAGATAAGCTTTCAAGTGGAGAAGAATGGGTTACCCTCTCATACTAGATCATTATACATACCCATGTATTTAAATGTGTAGGAGAAAAAGCGAGACTAGGCTAACATGTCCTAATCCTACCTTTTGACACACATTATGGAATACGAAAGAGCCTAGAGGTATCACACAATTGGCTACTTCATTTTGTGAAAGAGAGAGCCACAGGCTACCTATTAGGGTTTCTATTCCTTTGCTGTAATTGAAAGATAAAATGATGCAAGTTCAATTCCAAAGTGCAAGCATGAACTAATAACAAGATTGCAGAATTGAAGTTAAACAATGGAAAGCTGTAAACACAAGGACAAGACAAGAATGCAGATGCATACCTGGAGTTAAAATCTGAGTGGAAATGTTCGGGACGAGGGCACAGGCACCACTATCCTGATTCTGCTCCTGAAACTGCACCTGAAACTGCTGTTTGGTAACCTAAAAAGCTGTTTGAAACTTGTTGTTTGACAGAGGGACAAGGGCGCCCAGCGCCCCTGTCCCAGGGACCAGGGCACCTAATGCCCCTATCCTGGCAGGACCAGGGTACCCCATGCCCCTGTCCTAATCTTTTGCTCTAAAATTTGGTGTGAAGTTCTGTCTTCGTTCGCTTCCGTCGAATCTGCAACTTGCGGCGTCATCTGAATCCCGAAAACTGCACTTATATCTGAAAAGGTATGGTGGGCGGCTATATAGGGTTTTGCCTTAGTCAAACCCCCACTTTTGTGATTTCCACCTCCACGAATAGCCAAGTTGTATTGTAAAAGTAGTGTGTGTGCAGACCTTGTGTGTGTGCAAGATCCTAAAATGCAAGTAAGCAAACTAGAGCAACCTAGAAAGTAAACCCTAATTGCTTGTAAATGATAATGTAAATGCTCCAAATCAAGATGCAAAGTGATCTAAAGCATGAATACAAATGATATAATGAAGCTTATGGAAAGACATGAAAACAACATGAAATCATACCCAACCCCAAGGGAGGGGTACAAGCCAATCTTCAGTCGGTGATTCCTTATTGCTCTTTAATGCCTTCAAAGCCCTAAATGGATGAATGAAATTAATAAATGCTTGATTGATGGATGTTGAATGTTATTGAAGTCCTCAAAGATCTGCTCTTTCACTGCATAGAAGGTCCCTAAAACCAAAATTCAGATCCTTTCAAATGAAGAAAGAGAGCTCTTATGTATGAAACCCTAGGTCTTAATTTCAACTTTTGGCCAACCTAGAGATTGAATCTCCTACCAATTTCTTGGGTTTAAGCTTTATTTTATGATTGGATCACGCTCCTAAAATTTTGAGAAAAATGTTCAGGACCGTGTGCACTCCGGGCGCCTTGGTCCTGACAACTTTTCACCAAATTTTCAGAACCATCAGATATGATGATTTTAGAGAGAATCCCGAAGTTACAGGTGATTTTGAGATGTTTTGACCCCCGAAATCAAGCCCCCAAGTTCAAAATAGGACCTAATTAGGGTTTTTGATTAAATGATGTATTTGGAGGAATAAAATGAAAAGGGCACACTTTAATGAAAGGGCCCAACTTTATGATGTGGACGATGATGGAATAGAACCTTAGACTTAATTAATTTGATTAATTAAGTGCTAAAGGGGAAATGTAATGCAAAATGCAAAATGTGCCAAGGCGGGTGTTAAACTAGGTGTGAAATTGTACTGCTTTAGCAAGTGCGTACAATTTATGATGTTACATTTAGCCCCCACTTTAGCGGTCATATGAGTACTACGTGCATATGCAAGCTAAAGTACAGGAAAGTAAACATTATTTGAAAAAGGATATATCCATGAGTCCATCGAACAAAGCCCCCAGCGGTATCTGCAATACACAGTTAGGAACCGCATCCTACAAAACACACGTTAGATCACAAAATCACCTAATGCTTACTATGGAAAGTGATGAAATTTGCAAGTAGCTATATGCCCCCCCTATTTCGGCTTGCTTATTAGGGAGGTGAAACAGGATAGCATGTTTACTTACAACAAATTATGTGAGAGATTATTGATGAGAGATGTTCACTGAAGAGGCTTCATTAGAGCATGTTTTGGAACATCAAGGAAGTAAGGGAACGAAAATACGATTCCTACGCAACAAACGGTTCAAAAATCACATCTCCCAAACCCAAGTTATGATGAAATGAGTGATTGAGGAAAATTAGGGTTTTGAAATCAAAGGTAAAGGAATGAAAGTATATACCTCGAAAGTGACTATTGCATTTGTCACTTTGTTGATTTCTGAGTATTGTTCATTGCAGCAGAGCCCACATAGTCATCATCATGCCTTCATGATGACCGGAGCGTCCCACGAGGATGGAGATCATGTGACAGGCCGTGATCGGCAATGAGCCACTGGACGAGGTGAGTTGACTGAACTTTGACTTTTTGCATTTTTGTTGACTTTGAGTTTCTATGATCGAATGCGAGCCCTGGAATCTGACCCTGGGTCCCACCTAGGGTGCCATGGTCCTATCAAGGCACCATGGTCCCTGAAGGGCGCCATGGTCCTATCAGGGTACCATGGTCCCTAAAGGGCACCATGGTCCTCTAAGGATGCCATGGTCCCAATCAGGACTTGGCAAGGGTTGGCTTTCGATGTTCGATAGTTTTTGTTTTTCGCATAGATGATTTTGATGATTGAGTACTGATTACACTGATGTTTTTGTATTGCAGGGTCTCCCATACATGAGAGAGCACATGATGGGGCAGATTCTTTGTAGTTTGCGAGATCAGATTCCCCGGCTGACTCAGGTAGAGAGAGATACATTATCTATAGTAGGTTTGTGGTATATGATCCTTATGCCAGCCATTCGATTCCATCCTGTGATGTTGATGGCACTTATGGAGTGATGGGATCCTGACACATGTACATTCCATCTCCCAGTAGGAGAGATGATGGTCACACTTGAGGATGTGTACCACATACTTCACCTACCTATCAGAGGAGCTACTGTGATATACGCGACCGATCGGTCAGTGGAGGACCATCAGAGGGAGCAGGTATACTGCATAGGGAGAGTCATGCCTGGTGAGATGAGAGGTCGCATCATGGTTAGTTGGCTCTTACCTCCTATAGGAGAGGTGCCCCTCATGAGACGTCTTATGATTTCCATCATTGCACTAGCCGTCTGCCCTAATGGGCGAGGTATGCACATGCATGGGGGTCTCACATGGTGCATCAGGGCTATGGAGAGACATAGGAGAGTATATGCCTGGGGTCGAAGTATGCTTGCACATCTCTATCATGACCTCGAGGAGTATTTTTTTGGACAAGGTTGTAGCTTGATGACATGCACACTTCTGTAGGTGTGGATATTTGAGCACTTTACATGCACTAGGCCTGTCGGCTATCAGATGAGTGCGGCTAGTGAGCGGCCTAGGGTGTTTGCTTAACCACTTACTAGCGAGTGGAGATTTGGGGATCTACTATATTGGAGAGTGACATTTGATAGATTGACAGCTGAGGTGACAATATGGAGACCATATTTGCAGATGCACAGATGGGATGGAATGGAGAGGCAGTTAGCATGCTTACAGAGGAACCGCCTACTGAGAGGACGATACTCACATATCATAGTCCCATTCTACTTTGACTGAGTATGGAGGTAGTTTGGGCTAGAGCAGTGTGTTCCAGCCGACGTACCCATCTATACTCAACACTCACGAGTCCTTCCCAGACCTAGAGCAGTAGCGAGACCTACGATAGATGATATCAAGATCACAGATATAGAGGGGTCCAATCAGGATGTGGTCACTAATTATGTCGCAGATCCCAGAGCACAGCGCAGGTATCTCTCATGGTTTGTGAGGACATACGCAGGGCCTATCTTTCCACCAGATTACTCGACAGGCCATCCAGGTCCATGGAGACATGGAGACCAAGATGAGGATCAGGGATCTAGATCGGAGGAGCCAGAGGAGGGAGAGGGTCATGAGGAGGCAGGAGATCCTGATCCACCCATAGGAGATCAGGCTAGTGTCAAGGAGGAGGAGGAAGGAGAGGAGGATAGAGATGATGAGGAGGAATCAGATGCAGCTCCCCACCATTCAGGAGATGATACCATAGCCTTAGATCCTCCTCTTATTCCCCAAAAGGGGGAACACAAGGCGATACAGAGACCTGTACCCATCGTGCACAGATCATTTGAGCATGGGGAGCCTAGTAGTTCCCAGTCACAGATGCTACCATATCACGATCCCTACTGGCATGAGGGAGATCCAGGTATAGTAGGTTTATATTGATTGATTAATGTTTTGATGATATAGAATGGTACTAATAGGAAATCTGCTCTACTACTATAGCTAATGTACAAGAGTGGCGTTCCTTGATCCAGCAAGCAGTGATAGATATTTCCATGAAGGCACAGATCCCTAGTTCCTCACAGGTTGCTTATAGGCCTCAAGGGAACGCGGGTCGGCATGATGACTTGTTTTCCCCATTTCGAGTACAGGTGGAGATTGTATTGTGAGATTCTTATGGATAGGGATCGTAGGAGTTCCTCTCGGAGCCATTCACGATCTATATCACGCTATACACCTATGAGTCCACCTTCATGGCCGGATCAGGAGGGAGCATCTAGTCGTCACTCTCCAGCCACTAGCCCTTGGGATAGGAGATGATCTCATGATGTAGGATAGGTCACATTTTGGATGTATAGTGACCTACTTTTGTATATGAACACACGATCCACATATATATGTATATATACATGTTTCTCTTTGTCTCAAATGTGTTATCTTTAATGCCTAAAACAATGTATATTTTGATTAAAGTTAATACATTTGGTAGATGTACATGTATGTTCTTAATTTAATTTCCATGTGATTGATTTTTCAATGCTCCATGATTAAATTGATACATGTGTGACTTAATTAAAATATTTAATCAAGTACTACATTGATGATAGAGAAGAAATATGTGTTAAGCCTAAGAATCATATAACTAATGTGATTTAATTTAAACACAACATGATACAATTCTACTTAACACATAAAGACATTGTATAATATGCCAGCATAATGGAAATGTAAATCTTTTGCAATTTACATAAATGAATTTAAGACAAACTATAGAGTAAAGAAACACGCTTGTCAGGAACAAAGCAATATAGATTAAACAAAACATCATTTAATTCTATTTTCTCTAACAAGGATATGCTAACATATTATCCAATTTTGAAGAACTAAAAAAAGAAGATAGATGAAATAAAAGATAAGGAATGAGGAATTAAGCATAGTATCTACGCAAGTGCATAGCATTTATAGGTTCTTTAAGAGGCGAACCGTCTACATCTGCTATTTTGTAAGCACCTGATCCATAATATTCAATAACAATATACGGTCCAAGCCAATTAGGACTAAATTTTCCCTTTTCTTCAGGTAAGGCATTCACATTGCGCTGATTCTCATAGAGAACTAAGTCACCTACTGAGAAGGAACGTTGAATAACATTATCATTATAGTTTCGTTGTAGAGTTTTGTGATACGCTTGAATATGCTCAAGAGCATTTATACACTATTCATCAAGCATCTCAAGCTATCGAAGTCTTTGTTCTCTATAAGAGTCATCATCTACTATACCTTTGAGAGAAACTCTAAGTGATGGAATCTCTAACTCTAAAGGCATAATAGCATCAACACCATAAACAAGATTATAAGGGGTGGTTCCTGTAGCAATTTGTACACTTGTTCGGTAGGCCCAAAGAGCATAAATTAGCTGAGTATTCCAATCCTTACCATGCTTATTCATGGTTTTGCAAAGAATTTGTTTAATTATCTTATTGGATGATTCGGCTTGACCATTTGATTGAGGATAGTATGGTGTAGAAAATCAATGTTTGATATGATATTTCTCAAGGAATTTCTTCACATCCTTGTTCTTAAATGATGTCCCATTATCAGAGATTATAGTGGAAGGTATCCCGAATCGAGAAATAATGTTTTCTAGAAGAAATTGACAAATCACTTCAGCAGTAGTAGAGCGAAGGGGAACAACTTCTACCCACTTTGTAAAGTAATCTGTTGTGGTTATAATGAAAGTATGTCCTTGAGATGAAGGAGGAGATATTTTACCGATGAGATCCAACCCCCATGCAGAGAAAGGCTAAGAAGCTACATGAGAATGAAGTTCTTGGGCAGGAGCATGAATCAGATTATTGTGTTGTTGACATTGATGACATTTCTTAACAAATGAAAAAGAATCCTTCTGCATAGTTTGCCAATAATATCCCATATGAAGCAACCTTTGAACCAAGGATTTGCCTCCAAAATGCCCCCCACAGGCACCTGAATGTGCCTCTTCAAGAGCAATAGGGATTTCCAATTTGTTAAGACAGCAAAGGAGAAGACCGTTATAACCCCTTCGGTAAAGAACATTAGAGAGAATGATATATCTAGTGGACAGCTTGTGAATTCTAGCCCTAGTGTTTCTATTGGCGGAATCAAGAAAGGTACCATTGGTCAAGTATCTTACGATATGCGAATACCATTCATCTGAGTCTATAAAGTCACAGTATGTCACCAAGCTAGAATCATCTACAATAGCTGGAGAGATAAGGTTGTGAATAACAAATTTAAGATCAACCATAGGGTCCTCTAAAGATACAAGAGAAGACACACATGCCATTGCGTCCGCATGTCGATTATCTTTTCGAGGAACAGGTTCCATAGTATAAGAATCGAATTTTTGTAACAAAGAGATAGCAAGGTCTTTATACTATGATAATTTGTCTTGTTTTGCTTGATACAGTCCTGTTACCTGTCTTATAATCAATTGAGAATCTCCATAAATATGTATGCATTTTACATTCAAAGCCAAGGCTGCCTTTATTCCTGCTATAAGAGCCTCATACTCAGAAATGTTACTGGTACATAGGAAATTGAGATGATAAGATAAGGGAATGGACTTCTTTGTAGGAGAAATCAGAACAACACCTACCCCCGATCCCATACGACACTTAGAGCCATCAAAGTACAATTCCCAAGTTTCATCTTTCTCTGTACAAAGAATGAAATCATCGGGAAAAGACTCAGGGTTAGGGAAGGAAAAAGGTGAAGGGGCCTCAACTAAGTGATCAGTCAACGCTTGCCCTTTAATTTCTCTTTGTGAAACAAATTTAAGGTCAAATTCAGTTAACATCATAACCCACTTAGCTAAGCACCCTGATAAATTAGTTTTAGAGAAAAGATGCTTCAAAGGATCAAACTTTACCATGACGTGGACTTCTGAATTTAAAAGGTAATGTCTCAATTTTTGAGTCGCAAACACCAAGGCCAAGAATTGTCTTTCTATCGCAGAATATCGGGTCTCATAATCGAGTAAGGTACGACTTATATAATAAACCGGACACTCCTTACCATCTTTATCATGTTGTGCCAATAATGTTGCGAGAGCATGAGAGGAAGCACCTGTATAAAGAAGAAAGGGTTTAGAAGGTTCGGTGGGTTGAAGGATAGGAGGATTAGCCAAATATACTTTTAAATCTTCAAATGCTTGCTGACAATCTTCGTTCCATTGAAAAGTGATATTATTTTTGAGAAGTTGAGTAAAAGGAAAAGTACGATCTGCAAGTTGAGATACGAACCTACGAATAGCTTGAATCTTTCCTTGCAAGCTTTTGAGTTGAGACACATTTCTAGGAGGTGGCATGTTGACAATAGCATCTATTTTCTTAGTGTCCACCTCAATCCCACGATGCGAAACTATGAATCCTAATAGTTTTCCACTATCCACACCAAAAACACATTTTCAGGGATTCAAGCACATGTGATATTTATGAATTCTTTCAAAGATTTGACGAAGGATCTTAATATGATCTATACAGAGAATGGATTTGGCTAAAATATCATCAACATAATCTTCTAAAATCTTATGCATGTAATCATGAAAGATAAGGGTCATCGCTCGTTGATAAGTTGTGCCGGCGTTTTTAAGCCCAAAAGGCATCATCACTTAACAGAACGTACCCCAAGGAGTGGTGAAAGCAATTTTGAATTGATCTTGAGGATTAATGAAGATTTGATTGTATCCTAAAAAACCATCCATGAAGGATAACAAAGCATGTCTTGCTGTAGAATCAACTATCATGTCAATGTTTGGGAGAGGGAAATCATCTTTCAAAGAAGTCTTATTTAAATCTTGAAAGTCGGTACACATTCTTATTTTATTATCTAATTTAGCCATAGCGACAATATTTGAAATCCATGGGGAATAATCAATAGGGTGGATAAATCCAGCCTCCAATAATTTTTCAATCTCAGCCTTAACAAGCAAAGCTACCTTAGGATTCATTTTTTGAATCTTTTGTTTCACTGGCTTAGCATCGGGAACTAAGACAATATTATGAGTAAAAATCTTAGGATCTATACCAGGAATGTCAGAATATGTCCAAGCAAAGATCTCAGGGAATTCATGCAGTAAGTCCACATATTGTTTTTGTTCTTCTTCATCCAAACATTTTCCAATTTTAATAACTTTTTCTTCATTGCAAGGATCCATCTTAACATCAATGGTGTCACTTATAAGAAGATTACTTTGTTGAGGAGTATCCTTTAACTGAGGGAATTCTTCCACAATCTCATCATTATCAATCTCTTTTCCAAAATAAGCTTCAGTGTTCAAACAATAAGGAAATCCCCTATTGTGATGATAACGAGGAAGAGTATCATATGCTCCTAAGAACTCAGCTAAAGCATCATCAGTAGGAAAGACATCCAAAGCACAGGCACATGAAGGATCCCTTATCAATATACTCAGGGTGTCTCATTGGTAGAGATGTAGAAATAACATTAACACTAATACATGGTCTTCTAGAAGCTTTAGTGCACTTGCAGGGATTATAACCAGGTCCAAAGGTCACATCATAAAGATTATTCTCTAGATGAACCTTTATCCCTTGTTTGTGAGTGCCACAACCATTTCCATGATACCCATGCTTAGCTAAAGTATGAAAACCCCGACCATAATGATCAGCCATTTTAGAAAGGGAAGGTGGTTTTTCATAAGACAAAGAATCAAATCCTTTAGAATTAGAGGTGTGAGGAGAAGAAGTTTGAGAAGCGGCCACAAAATTATTGCTCATAGGCTCAGGTAATGTTGATTTATTTTTAGCTTCTTCCTTCTTTTCAACTTTAAGCTCTCTAGGAGGAACCCTATATTCACCTACAAAGGTGGGATTAAAATCAAGAGATCCCCAATCGTCTTCTGCAAGAACCTTCTCAGGGTCAAAAGCCTTCTCATGTGTAGATTCAAGTTGAGAAGAATCTTCTTCAGGAGCTTCAGACTTATCCAAATAATTTTGATCATCAGAGAATGAGGATTCATCCATAGGTATCTTGTTTAAAGAGTCATCACTAGAAGAGGAAGGCTTAGAAGAACTCCCTTTGGAAGTAGATGTTTGCAAACAAGCTTGGAAATTAGTATCACCTATCAAGGTATATGTCTTATTGTTATAAATAAATTTAACTTGTCTATGCAATGTAGAGGGGATAGCTTGCATACTATGAATCCAAGGTCTCCCTAATAACAAGTTGTATGTTAGATTTCCTGACATAACATGGATAGGAGTAGGCAAAGTAACAGGCCCCACTGTGAGGGGTAAGGTGATAATACCTAATGAAGACTTAGCCACATTATCAAAGCCTCGAATGGGATGAGAGTCAGGCTCAATAAGGGATGTATCCACATTCATCTTATGCAATAGATTAATGCTACACACATTAAGGCCAGAGCCATTATCTACCAGTGTTCATCTTATAGTAGTGTCATTTATGATAACCACAATCATCAAGGGATCATATTGATGTTGAATTTCACTAGTAGGGAACTCGTCTTGAGTAAACACAATTTGAGCTTTAGGATTCATCATAGAGTTAACCAAAGACACTATATTACTAGATGTATTCGGTGGAGGAACATTCAAATCTTTCAAGGCATCTTGTAACATTCCATGATGAGCGGAAGAAGTTTGGATCAAATCCAAAAGGGATATCTTAGGGGTAGCTTTAAGTTGTTCTATGAGATCATATTCCTTACCAAGAACTTGTGAAATATGTGGAGCTTGCGGAAGAATTGGTTGAGGATTAGGAAGAGAAATGGGAGTAACAGGAGGAGGATTAGGCTGCCTATTATTTCTAGTATGATAAGTATGGGCAACCGCATGATAACTCTCTCTAGTTAATTGCTTGGCATAACTATAAGGACTCATAGGTTTTCTTCCTTGCATGGTGATGATAGGTTTATTCGGAGTAAGAAAGGAATCATGACCATACCCTCCTTGGACAGTAAGGAGAGGTGATTTAGGAACTTGAAAGGTGGGAGAAGGATAAGCACCTTGGAATTCAAAGAGAGGTTTATTATGCTCTTTCAAGTTTATCATGTTAACTAATTTAGAAGTTTTGTTCTTGTTTAAAGATTTCGATAAAGCCACAAAGTCATCAAGAGCATCATCCAACAAAGCATGATCATATCTATTAAAAGGTTTATCTTTTGATTCAAAAGGAGACATCTCTTCATAGAGGGGATCATTGAAAACAACTATGTTACTAGATTTAGTGGAAGAGTTGATAGGAATGTACCCTTGAGAGGAATCATTCGACTCATCTTTCTCATCACAACGAAATGGCATAGTAACAATGTTTATGAGTCTTTGGTAAAATGAAGGTTTGGCATCTTTAGGATTCAAAAACTCATCTAAAGCTTCATCTAATTCATTTTGGTTATACTCATAATCGACATAATTGCATACATCATCATAAATATGAACATCTTGCAAATAAAAATCTGACATTTTGAAATAAAAGTTTAAACACACAATGCAAAGAAACAAAGAAACACACTCTTTCTTTTTTTTCTTTCTTTTTCTTTCTCTCTTTTTTTTTTTTGAAAATGAAACTTAAATGAAACACACTAAATCTAGATCTAGATCTAACAAATGCAATGCAAGAGAAAGCAATAATAAGAGTTCACGTCGGGTTCACCAAAATGTGTAGGAGAAAAAGCGAGACTAGGCTAACATGTCCTAATCCTACCTTTTGACACACATTGTGGAATACGAAAGAGCCTAGAGGTATCATACAATTGGCTACTTCTTTTTGTGAAAGAGAGAGCCATGGGCTACCTATTAGGGTTTCTATTCCTTTGTTGTAATTGAAAGATGAAATGATGCAAGTTCAATTCCAAAGTGCAAGCATGAACTAATAACAAGATTGCAGAATTGAAGTTAAACAATGGAAAGTTGTAAACACAAGGACAAGACAAGAATGCAGATGCATACCCGAAGTTAAAATCTAAGTGGAAATGTTCGGGACGGGGGCGCAGGCGCCACTGTCCTGATTCTGCTCCTGAAACTGCACCTGAAACTGCTGTTAGGTAACCTGAAAAGCTGTCTGAAACTTGTTGTCTGACAGAGGGACCAGGGCGCCCAACGCCCCTATCCCAGGGACTAGGACGCCTAGCGCCCCTGTCCTGGCAGGACCAGGGCACCCCATGCCCCTGTTCTAGTCTTTTTCTCTGAAATTTGGTGTGAAGTTCTGTCTCGGTCCGCTTCCATCGGATCTGCAACTTGCGGTGTCGTCTGAATCCCGAAACCTACCCTTATATCTGAAAAGGTATGGTGGGTAGCTATATAGGGTTTTGCCTTAGTCAAACCCTCGCTTTGGTGATTTCCACCTCCATGAATAGCCAAGTTGTATTGTAAAATTAGTGTGTGTGCAGACCTTGTGTTTGTGCAAGATCCTAAAATGCAAGTAAGCAAACTAGAGCAACCTAGAAAGTAAACCCTAATTGCTTGTAAATGATAATGTAAATGCTCCAAATCAAGATGCAAAGTGATCTAAAGAATGAATACAAATGATATAATGAAGCTTATGTAAAGACATGAAAACAACATGAAATCATACCCAACCCCAAGGGAGGGGTACAAGCCAATCTTCAGTCGGTGATTCCTTATTGCTCTTAAATGCCTTCAAAGCCCTAAATGGATGAATGAAATTAATAAATGCTTGATTGATGGATGTTGAATGTTATTGAAGTTTTCAAAGATTTGCTCTTTCGCTGCATAGAAGGTCCCTGAAACCAAAATTTGGATCCTTTCAAATGAAGAAAGAGAGCTCTTATGTATGAAACCCTAGGTCTTAATTTCAACTTTTGGCCGACCTAGAGATTGAATCTCCTGCCAATTTCTTGGGGTTAAGCTTTATTTTATGATTGGATCATGCTCCTAAAATTTTGGGAGAAATGTCCAGGACCGTGTGCACTCCGGGCGCCCTCGTCCCGACAACTTTTCACCAAATTTTCAGAACCGTCAGATATGATGATTTTAGAGAGAATCCCGAAGTTACAGGTGATTTCGAGATGTTTTGAGCCCCGAAATCAAGCCCCCAAGTTCAAAATAGGACCTAATTAGGGTTTTTTATTAAATGATGTATTTGGAGGAATAAAATGAAAAGGGCACACTTTAATGAAAGGGCCCAACTTTATGATGTGGACGATGATGAAATAGAACCTTAGACTTAATTAATTTGATTAATTAAGTGCTAAAGGGGAAATGCAATGCAAAATGCAAAATGCGCCAAGGCGGGTGCTAAACTAGGTGTGAAATTGTACTGCTTTAGCAAGTGCATACAATTTATGACGTTACATTAAATAATTGGGTTGCATGTACCTTTGTGTATATTTAGTACATCTCCAAAATTCGTTGTATAGGCCTAGCATAGAAAACCCATCATTTTCTGGTTTTTGTATTAGCACTCCACTAAATGGTTGGTCCTAGCAAGTTAGTCAGTCTATACTTTTGAAAATAAAATAAGGGTAAGTGCACCAAGATGGTGAACAAAAAGGGGCATATAAGTAGCTCCACTTAAAAAAAAAAAAAAAATCAACTAAACTTGAACATGGAGGAGCAGTTTGGGACTTGTGCACTCAAAATTTGAAGATACCAAAAGAACAAGAATTGTAGTGCTCTAAATCTATTTTCTAAAATACTACAAAAACGGATAAGGTTAAGATGGTCAAATCCTTCCCACACACAAAAGTGTTCCTATTTTTTCAGCAAAGCATAGCATAGTGTTTGGTGTGTGGCTTAAAAAAACATAGTTGCACTTATCATTTTGAAATTTACCATTTGGTAGAAAGTTACTTAAGAGTGAGTACTAGAAGTTGTGTATTTGTTTGTAATTTTTTGTTAGATATTTTTTAATGATTTTTCAAAGTGGACATATCCTAAAAATTAGACACCTATTTATGCAGGAAATATAACTTGCACCAAAATAATAAAAAATGTAAAAAAAAAAATGTTAAAAATAAGGTGTAGAACAATAATATATATTTTTTCAAATTTGGGCAAGTAGGTCAAAAGTTATTAAAGAAAGGTACACATATGTCTCTAAGAACTAAATAAACATTGGTAAAATAAACTAAAAATTAATATATTAATGTTGTTCAAATCTATAAAAAAATGATATGGTTATAAAGCTCAAAAGACATGTGAAATTATGATGGTAATTTACAAATACCCACTTGATCATGTGTAAACCGAATGACAAGAAACTTGAGAAACCAGATTGGAAGAAGAAAGCATGTTAAAAGGAGGTTAATGAAGCTCCCAATCCTAAGGATTGCCATCCAAGGCTAAGTGCAAGACAATATATATACGTGTTATTTGAATTTAAAATGTGTATATTTTATTTGAAATAAAAATGCATACATATTTTTATGAGAAAAAAACACACACATTTTATAACACATAAACATTATAGTAAACAAGCAAAACAGGTACGCATTTTGCTAACATAAAGTTAGAAAAGGAACATGCTGCTAGATGCTAATACCTTTTGCATGACATGTTAACAAATTTGGGCTTCCCTTAGTTTTTTTAGTAGGATATATACATAAAATATAACGTACAAGTATAAGAAAGATAAAAGACAAAGAGAAAATGAAAGATAAAAGACAAAAAGAAAACCAAAGATAAGTTATATTTTATGTATATGTTGGCAAGATGTTTGAGAATGGTTTCAAATCTCTAGGAGTCATAATGTAGATTCCATATTTTAGGATATCTTATAATTTCTCATACATAGTCAAATTTCAGTAATTAGTAGGCTCCTATCAATATTCTCTTTCTAACTCTTCATCTTACTCTCTTTACCTCCCCCAAGCTCTAGATCTTATAATTTCTCATACTTAGTTAAATTTCAATAATCACTAAACTCCTATCATTCTCTCTCTATCTCCATTTCACTCTCTTTGTCTCCCTTGATCTCTAGACCTATCTCTCTTCCTATCACTCTACCTCTCCCCCTCTCTCCCTCATCTCACTATCTTATTCTCTCCTCTCATCATCTCTCCCCCCATCTCTCTATCTCATTATTTCCTCTCTCCTCAAGTTATAAACATATCTCTCTCACCCTTATACTATGTATATCTCCTCTCTTCTCTATCTACCTCACACACATTGTCTCCTCTCTATCTCGCTTGTCTCTTCCCCTCCCCACCTCTCTCTCCTTTCATCTCTCTATTGATATATATCTCCTCTCTCACTCTCCCTACATACCTCCCATCACTCCCTTACTTCTCCCTTGCTCTCAAACTTTCATTGATTTATCTACATAAATCTCTATCTCTATCCCTCCCTCCCTCATTCATTCTATATTTCTCTTTATCTCACTCTCTTTGTCTCTCCTAATAATTATACCTATCTATCGAGCCCTATCAATCTACCTCTCTCTATCTCACTTATGCATGATTAGAGTTTCAACCTACCCATGATTAGAGTTTAAACCCCTCTCCCTCTCTCTATACATACCTCTCCCTCCTTCCCTACTTACCTCTATTTTTCTAAATAAATCTCCTTCCCAACCCTTTCTCTTCATACCTACATCCCACCCTCCTTACCTCTCTCCACCTCTATACTTATGCATCTATCTCTACTCTGTATCTACCCTCTCTCATTCTCTATTTATCACCTCTCTCTTTCTCTTTGTCCATCTATCTTCCCTCTTACTCTTTTTATCTCTTGTCTCCCTCTCTCTACCCACCTCTATTTCCATACCTCTCCACTTTTATCTCCCCCAACTATCTACCTCCTTCCCTCCAAACTACTATTTATCTCACCTCACTCTCTATTTCTCTCTCCCTACCTCTCCCTTCATTTCTCTCCCCCCTTCCTCGTTCCCTTTCCATTCTCTTTAACTACTTGTCTTTATCTACCCTTCCACTCTTTGAATACATCTCCTTCCCTCCCTCACTTTTGACTCTTTCCTCCACTTCTATCTATCTCATCGCTCTTTATATCTCTCCTTCCCTCTCCACCTCTCTCTATCTATTTATGTCATCTCAACTTATCACTATCTCCGCTCTCCTTCTATATTTCTCTATATCTCTCTCACTACAAGACCTTGATTTCTATCCCTTCATCTATCTTATGAACCTTCCCTTTCCACTTCTATCTATCTTACCTCTCTCTCTAGTATCCCTCCCTACTATCTCTTTCTCAATCTACATCTCTCCCTCTACCTACCTATTTCTCTACCTCTCTCTTCCTTTTTGTCTCTACTTATCTATATCTACCTACCTGTTCTGCACTTCCCACATACTCTATTTATCTACGTACCTCTTTGTCCATCCTAAAATATTGATTTGTCTCTATCTCTCTCTTTCTATCTTGCCTCTCTCTCTCTCTCTCTCCTTCACTCTCTTCTTATTGATAAAGAGGGATAAAAGGAGAGAGGCCCGGTGGTAGTGAGAAATGTGCATAATGAGATAGGGAGGGAGATGTAAAGAGGTAAAGAGGGAGGGAGGGAGATAATTGGAGAGGGGAGAGATAGAAGAGAGGAAGGGAGAAAGGGTTGGATTGATAGAGAGGGACAAAAGGAGAGAGGTAGAGAGATGAGAGACCTAGAGGAGAATAGAATGATGAGGGAGAGAGAGAGATGTGTGTAATAATACATGGAGGGAGAGATAGAGAGGTAAAGAGGGAGGGAGAGAGAAGAAGGGTAGATAGAAGTAGATAGAGTAGGACACCTGTATAAAATCTACTTGATTATGAACATAAATCCAATGACTAGTTCTATAGAAATAAATCCATAAATAGTCATTGGATTTCCCTTCATAATTCAAGCATGTCCTTATTTTTATGCAGTTCATCCCACAGAAATATATATTGGATTTTGTTCATAATTAATGTAGATTTTTAATAACTATGTCTACTTCTCCCCTCTTTCTCCCTCCCTCCCTCCTTACCTCTCTACCTCCCTCCATGTCTTATTATACATGCGTCTCTCTCTCTAGGTATCTCACCTCTCTACCTCTCTCCCTTTATTCCTCTCTATCGATCCTCTCCTTTCCCCTTCCTTTCTTATCTATCTCACTTCTCTAACTCTCCCCCTATCTCATTACACGTATTTCTCACTCCCTTCTATATCAAATAGAGAGAGAGGAGATAAATATAGAAAGGGAGAGGGGGGATAGAGAGTAGAGATAGATGGATAAGTAGAGAGATTGAGAGAGGGAAGTAGGGAGGTATGTATAAAGAGAGAGGGTGGGAGGAAGATTTATGTAGAGAAATAGAGGTAGGTAGGGAAGCAGGGAGAGGGAAGATAGATATAAGTAGAGATAGAAGAGAATAGAGAGGAGAGGATAGAAGGAGAGCCATGTAGAAAACTAGTGGTAGGAAGGGGGTGAGAGAGAGATAGAGAGATATAAGTATTGGGGTGGAGAGGAGAGAGTTAGATAAAGAGAGGTAGAGTGAGGGGAGAGAAAGAGAGTGATAGGTATGAAGCTTAGGGGAAGACAAAGAGAAAGATAAATATAAATGAAGGAGGGAGGGAGGGAGCAATAGAGAGGGAGAGTGGAGATAAGTAGAGAGAGAGAATTATATATATATACATACATATACATATATAAATATACATATATACATATACATATATATGTATGTACATATATACATATACATATATATAGACATGTATATATACATATGTATTTATATGCATATATGTATATATATGCATACATATATACATATATATACATATGTATATATACATGTCTATATATATATATATATAGAGAGAGAGAGAGAGAGGAGAGAGTGAGATAGAAATATGGGGGAGGGAGGGGAAGAGGGAGAGTCATAAGAAAAGAGTTAGGTCTAGAGATAAAAGGAGACAAAAAGAGTGAAATAGAGAGAGAGAATGATAATAGTAGAGTTTGTAGATGAGACCATCTTGTTTGTAGATGCAAGTTGCATAGAGGCAAGTGTTGGAAAATGCACACTCCAATGAGAAATTGTAGGTGATTGAAGGTATTGTCATTGATGGAAACCTTACAATCATGTGATACTGATAGGGAGACACAGGCACCAACACCGACAGACTCTACACCAACATGCAGAACACTGGCATCGAAAAGGAAGAATACCGACATCTTGGTCGACAACAATTTTGTATAAACATATTTTGTAATTAATTATTAAATCTTTTGTAAGCCAACATCATGGATTGTAATATGAATCATATATATATGAGATCATTGTAGATCATTTAATAGGCGATTGATGAAATAAATATAGCAGACCTAATGTGCGAATTAGTAGGTTAAGGGTTTATGTATGTAGCAGAGCTTAAATCGATACTGAATCTGGCATAGAAGATGCTAATCTGAAGAAGTACAAGACATTGGATTTGTATAATCCATTTTTGTAAGTCAGTGTGATTTATTTTGTAACTAAGCAGTGAGCTCTAGGCACTTGGCCTTCCTACATGTGCATGCCCCTATTGTAAGCAGTAATATTCTCTTATTGGCCAGTAAGTGAATATTGTGGATCAAAGGTTGGTCCTCTATTTTCAAAAGCCTAACAGCTTGAGGAAGATCTTGTCACCGGTAGAGATGGAAAACTTGAGAAAGCAATTGCAAACAGCTCTTTTAGACTATGATGCAGAAAAGGTGAAGTATATCAAACTTGAAGATGATCTGAAGGCTGCACAAGATATCATTCGAGGACTTCAATAAAATTACATTATAGCAAGAAATAAAAGAAGAGAACTTTGTGAGAAGATGCAAAATGCGGAAGATGAAAAGGAAACTCTTAATGATCTAGTGAACAAGCTAAGACAAGAAAATACTACAATGAAGAATGAGATGCAAGATATGACTATGAGATTTTGCAAAGAAACTGAAAATTGGAAGAAAAATGAAGAAGACTTGGTTAGAAGACTAAATGATGCTGGAAACGAAAACACAAGAATTGGTCATGAAAATGATATGTTGAAGACAGACTTGATGCATACACAAAATGACAGAACTGAACTCATGAGACAGAAAGAAATCTTGGAGAATGAGCTGACTATTGCAAATCAACACAAAGAGAAATTCAAGAAAATTTTAGAAGAACTTGTTGACATGCCGAAGAATCAGAAACCTAATGGTGATACAAATGGCCTTGGCTTTGAAACTGGTGAAAGCTCTGGTACTGCAAACAATCATGATCAAAGTAAACCAGTAAGACAACCTAATGCTTACAAATTCAATGTGAAATGCTTTAACTATAACAAGTATGGTCATAGAGAAAATCAGTGTAGATCTAGAAATTATCAAAACACTAATACACCCACCGGTCAATGTTCTAAATGCAACAAAATTGGTCATAACTCAGAAAATTGCAGAATGAATGTAAGATGTTATGTTTGTGGAAGATTTGGACACCTATCTAATCAATGCAGAACACAAACTGGCATAGGATATGGGAAAGCTATTCATAAAAACAATGTGACTTGTTATGCTTGTAACAAAACTGGACATATTGCAAAATTTTGTAGAAGCAAGACCCCACCGACAAATAACAAAGGTCCTAGTTTGAAGGGTAAAGAAAAGGTTGAAGAGGTAAAGCAAGAATTCTCAAAACAATGGATCAAAAAGTCAGATCAAAATGTTGATGGGAATACTCCTCCACTAGTAGAACAGAGTAACACTTCACCGGTAGGAGACTCCTCATCTAACTGAAGGAAAATCCTTTGGGGGTTTAGCAACAAATTGAAAAACATGCTATTATAACCTCGATTGATGGTAAGAAGTTGAAATTACTTCTATACCGGCAGATGAGTTAAGTTGTGACTTAAACAGACAAACATTAAATGTGGTAGCTAGAGAAAATAACATTATAAAGCAAGTGTTTTGGCTCCTTTTTCATTCACCGAGCATTCAAATCTTCGAGAGCATGAAAATTTCTGAGCGAAGACATCCTTAGTGAAAAAGTGAAGCAGTTCATCCAAGCATTCATCCTTAAGGCAGATTGAGGTATTTATAACTATGGATTCTTCATCCACTCCTGAATTTATTGCAAACCCTACTATGATTGAGGTTATTAAGCGCCCTAGACCCATATTCAAACTGGTTCCCAAAATTGTGAAGAAAGATGATAGCATAGGTGCATTCTCTCAACTTCCTAAGGGAGTAGTATATGCTGAAGACCCTAGGATATACATACATTTCCATATAGAGGAATTAGGTGATGATGAGATCAAAAACATGTATAGGACTATGATTTGTGATGTAGATGGTAATGTCAAGCCAGAACACAAAATAATAGAAACCCTAGGCTTTGTGGATATTCTTAGCATTCCTAATTTTATCAAAGATGTAATAAGAATAGTTCTAAGCAGAGTCCATGATGAATTATTTTGGTTGGATTCCATCCATAAGATCACCAAAGAAGCAGTAAAAGTAGTAATAGGGTTACCTTCCACCAGTAGCAGGCCTGACAGAACAAAGAAGGTCCCAAATGACACAGTGATGAAACTAACCAGGTGCAACTTTTGACAAAATATCTCTAAGGGTAAATGATGTAAAGGACATCAATGTCAGATTTATCAGTATGATCTTAGGTTACAAAGCCACACATGCAAATAGGTTGAACTCAGTTTCTAGCCTATGTATCAAAAGTGCATATGACATGGTAAATGATAATACTATAATAGATGTGTGTGAATGGCTCAAAGATGAATTAACAAACAATCTAAAGAAGACTAAAGGAGATAAGAAAGGAACCTTTAGATTTGGAAATTTGCTTGTTTACCTAATGATGTACATTACTAAGCAAGTACCCGGTATTGGTAGAAGAGATTTTGGCCTTGATATACCCGTAGGAAAGCAACTATTGGATTTATTAAACAATATGGGAGAAGACAGAGAGAAAAACAAAAATGAGCATTTTCAAGCATTGAAGGCTCGAATGAAAACAAGAGTAAGACCGTCATAGGCAATTGTAGATAAATATTAGAAGGAAATATGTTTTGTAATCAAGAAAGATGAAATCTGGATGGAGGCAGTTGTCCCTAGAACTATCTAGGTAACTGAAATGGGCTATGAAACAAATTATAATATCATAGAAACTTATGCAAAAGCCCTCCTTGAAGCACCAAAGGAACCCACTGAGAAAGTCTTTGGAAATGTAGAAACAATTGAAAGTGGAATTCAGTCAGGAAAGAGGGTTAAGAAGGTTGAAGAAATAGTAAGGAAAGGAACCCGACAGGAAAAGGCAATTAAGGAAGATGTTTTGAAACAAACTAGTATAAAAGAAAGTGAGTTGGAAGGACTTCAACTGGAAGCTCATCTTTCACCGGTTGGAACTTCCTCTGAGAGTGATATGCCAGTGGTATTCAAAAGGGTAGAAAGGAAAAGAAAACCCTCACTGGTACCCTCACCCACTTCTAGAAAAACAAGACAATAGCAACAGGCAGTGAGGCCTCCAGTGAAGAAGTTAACTCCTAAGAAGAAGAAGAAGGTAAAACAAGATATAGCTCCACTAGATAAACTCTTAAGTGAAATAACTAAAGATGGAAAGTTGAAAAACATTAGCAAACTATACAACACACTATTTGTTGATGACAAAGAAAGCATAGAGAACAGTGTAATTTTACACTTGGACATTTACAAGAAATTCTTGATGGAAATTTTTGATGAAATACCAAACGATTTGTATAGAAGATTAGAAGCTAGGACGGTAGCCATTGTTGAGTTGGATAAGAAAATAAAAATTGAAAAATTACTTGCACTACATCCAGTTAACTCACCTGATGAAATAGACAAATTAATCAGTGAAGCTAACCAGACAATATTTTAAACTACTCACCGACATGTAGCACTGATGGCAGGTAGAGTGAATGAAGTCTCTGAGGAAACAATAGATGCATGGGACATATTCTTTGTAGAAAAAGAGAAACATGAAGAGTTACTAAGACCCAAGACTATCCGAGTATACCAAAAGGACAAGGATAAAGGAAAAGGTAAGGTAGGTGGACCTCCAAGCCTTAAAATAACTGATAATGTGCTCCCACCTCTTCCTGATACTCCACCTCTTCTTGATACTCCACTGACACATACTACAGACAGTCAATTGGCCACTGAGAGTATGGAGACTCCACTAGATGATACTAATCTTGAGTCCAAAATTTTGTACACTGTAAATATAGACACACAGGAAGTAAATGTTCTGATTGACGAAGAAACCACTGAGGATAAGAAGGAAGAAGTGACTACTGAGTCACTAGCTGTAGATGTTGAGGTTGAGGTTAATAACACTGTAAAAATGAGCACAGAAAAACCTACTCTAACATAGCAACTGACAGTGGACACCACTAGTAAAACATTAGAAGAACCGGTAGATAAAATTAAAAAACAATCAGGAGAACCAGAAATGGATAGTGCAGAGGTACAAATTGAGAAACTCGAAGTGCATATAGAGACTATATCTGAGAAATCGGCTATTGAGAGCTCAAAGAAACCCTCTGAGATACAGATGGAGAAACTAGAACAAAACCAGGTTGAGACACAAGTTCAGACAGAGACAGTTCCATCAGATAAAAGTGAAAAGCCTAAACCTTTGCTAATTGAAATGCAAACACAGACTGACCTACCAGAGGTCGAAACAAGAAAGGTTATCACTACAACCGATAGCATGGGTATTGTGAAAATAGTTGGGCAGACATCTGGTACTTCAATAGCAGAATTCTAGCCTACAAATGTAACAAAGGTCTTATTGCATTCAATAAAGAAGATCACAAAGTGCAATGCACAAGCCTATAAGGCTATAGATGATACAATCCCTATTCTTAAATTGATAGCACCTAAATGCATTGTGAATAATAAAGATTCTTTAGGTCAACTAGACACATTGTCTAAATTCATCACCAACAACATTTTGATAGTTGATCAAATAAATGAGGACACATTTAAGGAGAGAATGATTAAGGAAAAAGAGAAATTCTTTGAGGAAATTGTGAAGAAGAACAAGGAGAAAATGGACACCTTATTACTGGATCTAGGAAAACCAATTTTGGATTTTAAGAAAATGTATAGGGATACTTGCAAAACAAACATCTTGATACAGGATATAGATTCAGAGATCAGCATAACTCAAACTAAAATAAACAATGTTGTTGACAATCTGATAGGTACATTTGATTCATTTTTGGAGATAGAAAAGAAAATTGCAGATCTAGAAGAGAAAATTGAGAAGTTAGAGAAGGACAAAGAGAAAGTTAAGCATAAGGCAAAGAGATTAAAATGTAAACTTGGTCCAAAACTAGACTACCTCATTTCTTTGAGAAAATAAGTTTCTGAGGCTCTGGTTCCCGGGCTTAAGACACCGGAAGAGAAAATGAACATACTCACGGGTATAGTTCAGAGAACACAAGAGACATTACAGGAAAGCAAAAGATTCAATGACAGTTTAAAACTAGTTTTGGCAGATATATTCCAGATTGTAACCCACCGGTTACAAATATCTAGGCAGGAACCACACTCCACTGACAGTGAATGACAACCTTTGCCATTGATGTCAAAGGGGGAGTAGTGTGTTGAGAAAAATGATCAGAACAGGACATCATCAGCTCAGGGGGAGCATACATTTTTGGGCACAAAATTTTGGTAAGACAATTTTGGTAAACCATTGTTGGATATAATCTTTTTGGATTTTTCTCATGAGTGCTGCCATCAATGCCAAAGGGGGAGATTGTTGGCAAATGCACACTCCAATGAGAAATTGTAGGTGATTGAAGGTATTGTCATTGATGGAAACCTTACAATCATGTGATACTAGTAGGAAGACACAGACACTGACACCGGCACTGGCAGACTCTACACCGGCATACAGAACACTGAGACCAAAAAGGAAGAATACCAGCATCTTGGCCGACAACAATTTTGTATAAACATATTTTGTAATTAATTGTAAAATCTTTTGTAAGCCAACATGGCAGATTGTAGTATGACTCATATATGTATGAGATCATTGTAGATCATTTAATAGGCGATTGATGAAAGAAATATAGTAGACCTAATGTGCAAATTATTAGGTTAAGGGTTTATGTATGTAGCAGAGCTTAAACTGGTACTGAATCTGGCATAGCATATGCTGATCTAAAGCAATACAAGACATTGGATTTGTATAATCCATTTTTGTAAGTTAGTGTGACTTCTTTTGTAACTAAGCAGTGAGCTCTAGGCACTTGGCCTTCCTACATGTGTAGGCCCCTATTGTAAGCAGTAATATTCTCTTATTGGCTAGTAAGTGAATATTGTGGGTCACAAATCCCACCGAGGTTTTTCCCACACTAGGTTTCCTCGTTAAATATTATGTTATGGTGTTCTTTTCATGTTATGGTTGCTATTCTTATTTGCTGCATTATTTATGGTTTACCAGTACACAATTTTAATATGTTTTTCATGTTATAATTTGAGAAAATTATATAACTGGTCAGATACTGATTCACCCCCCCCCCCCCCCCCCTCTTAGTATCTTTGGGAATCCTAATAGCAAGAACCATACAAAAATTTCTAGACATTTATTTCAAGGATTCAAGACAAAACATCAATTGGAGGAAATTAAAGGTGTTTTTTCTAAACACACAACTAGGATTGTAGAGGGATATAAAAAAATTCTTGGCCTTGGAGTGACAACCTTCCTTGGAAAATTTCTGGGGATGCCTCTATTTGCAAGAGAAAACTAAAAAAGCTACTAGAAGAACCTAATCAACAAATGTAAAAGCAAGATGGAGACTTGGAAAGGGAAGTGGCTGACATTTGCGAGGAAACTCCTGATGATCAAGGTGGTTCTATTGGCAATACCAGTATGCTCAATGCCATGCATGAAGTTTCCCAAGGCAATTAAAGATGCACTAAATCAGATTATGAGATAGTTATTTTAGAGTGGGATTGGAGATTAGAAAAAATTCCCATTGGTAGCATGGGATAATTTCTTCTCCCCAAAGGAGGCTAGGGGAGTAGGTTTTAGGCAGTTGGAAATAATGAGCCTCGCTATGGGAGCTAAGCTAGTTTGGAATATATATGCATGTGGCCATCAAAGATGGGTCCAAATTCTTTGAAGGAAATACTTAGATTCAAATGAAGACATCAACATTTTGATGAAAAGGAACCTATCTAAGGGGTTTGCTATCTAGAACTACATATTGGAATGTAGATATATTATGTCACACCATGTCACCTGGGAAGTTAGAAATGAAATAAAAGCCTCATTTTGGTCAAACTCATGGGAAAGGGAGAAGCCTATGAAGGATGTTGCCAATTTAGACATAATCAAAGATGAGACCATCAGGCTATGGGGAAAGAAGATTAGTTATTACGGGAGAATGATTGAACAAAATGGGGGTCGGATTTGGGAGTAGAAGTATTTGCATGAGATCAATGCCCTAAAGGATCAAAAGGAAATGCTAATGGAAATACTAGGGAAAAGATAGTTTGTTCCATCAACTAAGGAAGATGTCATTTAGTGGTGTGGGTTAAGCATTAGAAGCTACAAAGTGAGCTTGGGATATAGGTTGAAAGAAGAAGCAATTGCCAAACATAATTGGCCAATCATTTTGATATGGAAAAAATGCATCCTACCCAAGGTTGAAGTTTTTACCTGGACAACTCTTCAAGAGAAAATTTTGACAGAAGACAAATTGCAAAAGATTGGTATTAATAGGTCCAAAAGGTGTGTTTTATGACTAAGAGAGTGTGAAATATCTAATCACATTCTTTGAAATTACAAATTTACGGTTGACTACTAGTAATTTTTCATGACCAAACTAAATCTCCAAATCTCTAAGCCCGATGACGTTGTGAAATGGTTCAATATTTTGTCAATCATCAAGAAAAAGAGCTTATTTGAGTGCTTATGGAAAATAATATCCTTGACAATTGTGTGTGAGTTGTGGAAAGAAAGGAATAGACAAATTTTACAAGGAATACAAATGAACTTCATGGAGTATGTTGAAAGATTGAGGGAGTAGTAATTGACCTAGCTAGCAGTTCGATCAAGGCCAAAATGATTAAAGACAACACCATTACAAATTGGGATGATGAGATAATCAAAATCTTTGACGACCTCAAAGTTTTGAAAGTTGATGGAACATTAAAGGGATCTAATCATAAAAATACAAGAGAGGGTATTCGGTGGATGGCTCCTGAGCAGGAGTGGATAAAAAACAATTTCAATGGAGCTTCTTTATAGGAAATCCAAGCCCTAGTGACATCAGTTGTGTAGCAAGGAATAGAGAAGGGAAAAAAATTGCAAAAAGTTCAATTCACATAGGAAAAACCACCAATAACATTGCTGAATTTAGGGTTTCATTGGTAGTATTACAGTTGGGCTTGGACATCAAGGAGATGAGGATACACCTTGAGGGAGACTCATTGGTCATGATCAATGCAATCAAGAAAATAGTATGTTGAATTGGAAGTTGGAACAATGGTTAAGACCAATTAGGGAAATTATATCTACTCTAGAAGGGTTCAAGATCACACGTGTATATAGGGAAGGGAATGATGTGGCAGACATATTGGAAAAAGAGGTGTCAGTTGCCCAAGGGGTCATGCTGGGAGGTACAACACATTAATAGGAGGCATAAGTAGAACAAGTGGCATGAGATCATGAATCAAATCCAAATCATCTCTCTACACATAGAATAAACATGGATATTTAGGAGTCACGAGGTCTAGGATTAAATATCTCCCAAAGCATATGATGGGGGGACAAATGGAACTAATTGAACATATGTAGTAATTGGCATTTAATACTACCATAAAGTGAAAAATAAAGAGGGTAGAGGAAATGATTGATCATGTCACACATTGCCATATTGGGGTGGTTGATGGGATAGTGAGAACAAGGCATTTGAGGTGATAGAACTTATTTCTCCACATGGAGAGTACATCACACCAAAGAATGTATAGGATATTAAGTCCTCATTATACAAAAAATCAAGCCAAGTATCAAAATATGATATCTACAAAGATTTATAGTATGGAGATAGGTGATATATGAATAGATAGATGTTGGTGAGGTGTGAGGTGAGTCATTATCTTTTTTAGCAAAATGATAGCTAGGGAGAGAGACGAGATGGACAAGCCATTGATTCAAAAATCCACTAAGAAGATGATGTATCTTTTTGGAGAATTCACAGATAAATGATCACTCTTTGTTTTATCTGTGAGGCATCCTCTATTATTGCATGTCGTGAAGAAAGTGGTTGGGAGAGATTTTTTTTGGGCATACCATAAATATAGGATCAACACATATATAATAGGCATGTTTCTTGACATGGCATTATATCTCAAGGTGATGAAGGCTTTTGTGAACAAACTATGCAAGAATTTGTTCAAACATGCCTTTTTTGGAGAGATTGATGCAGTCTTGGACAATATTGATAGAAATCTAATGGTGCCAATTCCAAAAACCTACTATATGAATCATGGGTGAGAAGGGGAAGCCCGAAAATTTACTCTAGCGTGGACATTGGGAATTAAAGAGATGCAAGAGCACATGGGGGAAATTGAGATGAGCTTGGTTTTTCGACAATTCCTAGCCAACATTTTGATGCCTCTAGTGGAAGAATGGGTCAAAGACTACATGGAGATGGAGGGGATGTTGGTGGAAAGAGATAGTGAGGGGAGAGCTCAGAACCAAAAATTCCAACCCTGCCAGATACTGGAGAAGAATGGATAGAGGACTCTAGAGATGTAGAAGTAGTTAAAAGATCAAACCATGCAAAATGTGTGTTTGAATGTCTAATGGTGGCTAGGGAAGAAGTGGTGAAGCATGCGAGTAGGGTGGAAATGGCTTAGGGAAATGAGAAAGATGAGGTCTGCACTCACGAGGTGGGCTATAGGGATTAGAGGACTCATGCGGACACTCATAAGGAGCCAAAGAGGTCAAAGGGCTCATGTGTAAACAAGAAGGCAAGAAAGGCCTAATTTTTTATTTTATTTTTTGTTTTGTTTTGTTGTGTTACTTAATATAGACTATAATTACTGCTTTTCAAGAGGGTGCTAAAATATAGCTCTATAGGTGGGATGCTACAATTTTGGCTTATGCAACTATGGTTTGTGGGTACATAGGTAGATATACGACTTATCACTGAATTTTGTTTCATCAATAAAACAAGCCATTTTGCAAAATACGTGAATGAAATGTAAGCAAGTCTAAAGCTAATATAAAGGGTGCTAGCCCATACCACCTATTAATTTACCAAAATAAAATAAAATAAAATATTATATTAAAAATATATAGATAAATAATAATATGTTTTAAGTAAACAAAATTATTTTTAAATAATATTAAAATATTATTGCTCATAAATAAAAGTTTAATGAAATAAATCAATAAATTAGTAAATGGCTTTTTATCTTTTTAATAGGTTTTGGTTTTTTTTTAGCTTTAGCTATTTTAATATAGCTTATTCTTATTTTTGCTATTTTATTAGAATTTTTTTTTTAAATAATTAATTTTTTTTGTTTTAGAAACTTAACTATCTTTACACTAAATTTTATAATAACTTTTTATTGATAATATTGAATTTATTTTTTACTCATTTAATATTAGTAGTGTTTGTAATATATTGATTATAATTTATAGGTACAATATTTCAAGCCTAATAAACTAAAAAAATAGTTGTAGTTTTTTATTGAATTATTTATTAACTTGATCTTTTTATTTATTTTTGGTTGACCTCATCCTTAGAGATGTATGGAAATTCCACCCTTATTTCTCCTTTTCTATCATAATACTGTTGACTTTGGCATGCCTATCATTGATGTCAATAAGTGTTGCTTGTAGAGAAAGATATGTAAGTGGTAGGATAAGATTAAAATAAATATGTCTTTGTTATGAGTTCTTTGTTGATATTGCAAGGTGACAAAGGTAAGGTGTGAATACATATTGATAGCACGTCATTTTGTTTCATTTTCATTTCATTAATCAATTATGACAACTTAAATAAAAGTCTCATGGTGTAAGTTGTGTTTGTGTTTGAGACAATGAAGTGTATTGCAGTTATCATCTTCTTACAATATCAATGCTCAATCATTTGTAAAGGACTTGATCATGAAGATCAGTTTGTGAATGTTGTTTAGAATATGTAATAAGAATGTTATGCTCTTCTTTCATCATGATAGAAACTTGAATTTTGCAATTATTTTTTATCATGTTAAAGACTAAGGAGTTAAGGATAGTAAATGGATAGTTATCATGCACATCATATTTTTTAAATAGATGCTTTTTTGTGTAGACATGATAAAGATTTTATCTCCTATAGCTCAGGTGAAAGGAGGAACAAAGACTAGAAACAAAGAGACAAATGGCATAGATTGGTTATGAAAATAATAATTTAGTTTAATGTGTTACCAAGTGTCATTCATTCATTATCAAAAGACACTAAAGGACTATTATTAAATTTGATACTTAGATCACGTTAAGACTCAGGTTTTTAAAAAAGATAGTTAAAATTGTTTAATGGCTATTTCATTGTCCACCGTTTGGTAATTGTGCTCTTCTAAAATTGACAACACGCTTGATGTAGTTTTTAGATTTGTATGTAAAAAGGCTGAAAAATGACAAAGATGTATGTGAGGACATGATGAAATGATCTGAGGAATATAATGAATGAAACAAAATGTTATTTTTAAATGACTGTTGTAGAGATTGGTTATGAAAATCAGAGTGATTCAAAGAGAATGCATATAATCAGAAGTGAAGTAATTTGCATAAGCTAACATTGTCAATGTTTTTTTTTGATTTAATAATAACAATGAGTGAGAGTTTGTCAATAAAAGTGAGTGAGGGTTTGTTAATAACAATGAGTAAGGGTTTTTGATAAGAATTGTGTGTGAAGGTTTTGTTGTATTCAAGCATTGTATTTGTTGATATGTTTTGACTCGTTGTGGATATAGTAATGAGGATAAAGACTTTGTGACAAAACAATGATTGTAAAGCATTCTTGAAGGGTAGTTTGTCATACTAAAAAATTGCAGAATAGAGGTCATTTTCTAAGATAGTTTCATTGTGAATGATTTGAAGTATTGTGATATATCAGATGTTTTGTATGGATACATAGTAATCCTCTAATATGTGCATTTTATGAATGTGTAAGGAGTGGGTGCTTCTTCACTTTGGAGTTGGTGCTCCTAATTTTGCAAGGGGTTGATGCTCCTAGGATAGGCATCCTAAATATAGCCAGTGAGGCTTGGAGTTGGTGCTCCTAATTTGTAACTAGTGAATTTTTCTATTGAGGCCTAATATAAAACTTGTTCATAGTGTTTTCTCACCCTTTAAGGGTTTTCCACTCAAATATTGGTGTCATGATGTTGAATTTGTGTCAAGTGAATCTCTTGATTGATTTATCCAATGTTGTTGATATTTCCCTATTATCTATTGTGAATGTTAATATCATTGTGTTAAGGTTTGTATTGATTAAGAATCTTCTTGTTTATATAAATCACAAATTCACACACCCCCCCCCCTCAATGATCCTAGTATTCAAACAAGTGGTATCAAATAAAGGTTCCTTGTAGAGGTTTGACAACCCAATATTGGTCCTGATAGTGGAATACTGGTAGTCATGGCACAAGAAGGGTCTTTACTTACTAAAGCCCCCTTGTTTGATGGAAATGATTATGCTTTTTGGAAAGTGAGAATGCAAACCTATTTGATCTCCTTAGGAGTACATGTTTGGTGTTCCATTTTAAATGGTTATAGTCTTCCTGACACTATACCTACTGATATTGATAGTAAAATATAGTATGAAACTGATGCAAGAGAAAAGCATGCCATACTCTATGGACTATCAAAAGATGTTTTTGTCAAAGTTATGCATTGAAATCCTCCAAAGAAGTATGAGACAAAATAAATATTATTTATCATGGAAATAATAGAGTAAAGAAATCCAAGTTCCAAACTCTTAGAGAAAAGTTTGAGGAATTGAAGATGAGTGAAGAAGAAAAGGTTGTAGATTATCTTCTTAGAATTGATGAAATAGTGGATGCCATTCGTGGACTTGGAGAAGAAATGGAAGACAAGGTTGTTGTAAAGTTTTTAAGGTCTTTGCCAACCAGATTTGACTCTAAAATATATGTCATAGAAGAAGCAAGAGACATAGATATGTATTCTATGGATGATTTGCATGGAGAGCTTACAACATATAAAATGAGGACTTGTAAAAAAGAATCCTCAAGTAGAGAGGCAACATTCAAGGCTAATAAAAAGAGTAAGGCTTCTTTAGATTCTAAAGATTTCAAAGTAATATAATCTCACCTTGCAAGAAAACTAAACATGGGTTCAGGAAAGTATAAGGGTAAAATTCCTTTCAAATGCTTTAGCTATTGGGGGATTGGACACTTTGTAGCCAAATACCCTTATGGTGATTCTAATGATGATTAAGATAACAATAATAGACAAGGTAAAAAGAAGTTCTTTAACAATAGAAGGAAGTTTTTCTCCAAAAGAAAAAGAGTTTATTTGTATATGTTTTTGATAGTGACTCTGAAGATTCTGCAAGTATAGAAGAAGGTGAGGTTTTATTTATAGCAATTAGAAGTACTAATGTGGATCAAGATGTTGTATATGAAATGGATAGTGAAATAGAGATGGTGGATGTTGATCTTGAGGGTGAGTTGTTGTGTGCACTCAAAGAGATTAAAATATTAAAGGAGGCAAACATTCAAAAAGACCAAGCCTTGAAAGAGAAGGAAATCTTGATTAACAAAACCAAAACTATGAAACAATTGGTTCTTCATTTGAAACTACAACTTGAAGAGAAAAATAAAATGGTAGAAGTAACAAAGTCCAATTTGACATCCAAGGATGAAGAGTGTAAAAAATTGGAGGCTGAAATTGTAAAGTTTAAAAAGAAACTAGAAAAATATGAAAACACCAGATTAGAAGAAATGCTAAGAAAAAATAAAAGGTCTAATAATGGTGTTGGTTTGGGTTTTGAAGCTGGGAAAAGTTCAAATACTTGTGATAATAAATCATTGCATGACATATTCAAACCTGAAAGAAAAGGTGTAGATTTAGTTGGTCAAGTAAAGGACAACACAATTGTTGGCAAGAGACACTGTATTGGTGAAGAGTAGTGCTTGAATATTATTCTGAGGTTGTCATTGATGGAAACTCAGATCAGAGATCACATCCAATATATGCAGATTTGTTCCATTGGAAGTTTGATGCTCATTTATGCTTAATTCTGGAAGGTGGAATACAGAGTATGGATACATTGTGCGAATCTCCATTTTGGTTGTATAGTTTTGGTTGCAATGAAAGAGTTAGTTGATTGTATGTTAGAGGCAACTTATTTCACAATCCTAGTCTTCGGTATAGAAGATCCGGTATTTGATAATTCAGGAAGAATAGAGTTATTTTGGTGTAACGTGTTGTGTGGAATCTTTGGGATGATTTCAATGATTGGTTTTGAGTTCAAGATGGTCAATCCGACATGTGTAAAGCTTATTATAAATTTGGTGAGGTCCACATATGGATTGGTAATCGGATTGAGTTGACTTATGGTTACACGTTTCATGTTGCATGTTATACTATTTTTGGAAGCCAACATAAAATTGATTTAATTTGTTGGTGTGGATATATGAGACCAATACATTTGGTCATTTTGGTGTGTGGTGTGATGAGATGTGTGTGTGGGAAGATCATATGAGAAGCTGCGCAAAGTTTTGTGTGTGTGATTGAAAGCTTTTGTGCTCCGATATATGACAAAGCAGCAGAACAAAGCATAGAGACAAAATAGATGAAGAAGATCTTTTGTGATTAACCGAAACTGTAATTTGGCATTTTTAGATTCTATTCTCTAGTTTAGACATTATTTTTATCATTTGTAATCACTTGTAAAGCAGCGAGTCTTCCTCTAGGTTGTAGCCCTCTTTTATAATTGAGCAATGAGCTCTAGGTAGTGTGTCTGAATGCATGTGCATTCCCCTCTTGTAATATTATCATACTTCTGATCATAGTATTATAATATTGTGGGTTCCAATCCCACCATAGTTTTTCCCTTTTCAGGTTTCCAAATAAAAATTCCGGTGTTATGGTTTTTTGCTTGTTTGCATTCAATTTCTGCATTTTTCTTTTATTCATTTGTATCTAGTGGTTTAAGAATCAGTTTGAAAAAATTGTTAATTGTAGAGCACTGATTCACCCCCCCCCTCTCAGTGTTCACTGATTCCAAAAATTGGTATCAGAGCCTAGTTCCTCCGAGGAAGCCTACAACTTGAGGAAGATTTGGGAGATTGAATCAATAGACTTTGGTTTGCAGAGACAACTTATTGTGGCACTTGAAGACCTGGACACAACAAGGAAAGAAGCAATAACCTGAGAAGAAATCTGAGTGATGCTGAAAATTTTATTGAGTCATTGGAAGAACAAGTGAACACATCCAGAGAGAAGAGAAAGGAGCTGATGGAAAAACTTAAGGAGAAAGAGGATCAATGCATTAATAATCAAGAAAAGACAGATGAATGTGAAAAAAATTCTAGAGATAATGCAATCCATTGTGATGAAGCTAACAAAGGAGATTGAAGGGCGGAAGAAGAATGAAGAAAGTCTAACTCAGTCATTGAAGGATAGATCTAATGGATTGCATATTGAATCATGAAAATGACCTACTGAAGCTTGAATTGATACAATCCCAAAATAATGAGCAACATATTGAAAGATGAATCATAATTCTAAGACATGAACTTACCACTTCTAATGAGTATAAAGAAATATTCAATGCTAGCTCGATTAAGATGGATGAGATGTTGAAAAGTCAGAAGAACAAAGGTGATATGTGAGGACTTGGATTTGAGAAAGAAGAAAGATCTAGATCTAGTCAAACAAATCATTAGAAGAACAAGAGATCTCTGGTAAGACAACCTAATGCTTATAAATTCAATGGTAAATGTTTTGTTTGTAATAAATTTGGTCATATGGCAAGTCAATACAGAAATAGAGATAGTCAGAATACTACATCATTCTCCAGACAATGTTTCAATTGCAATAAATATGGTCATGAGTTAGTTGAATGCATATATATGGTAAATAAGAGAAATGTGAGATGTTATGCTTGTGGAAGGTTTGGACATGTTGCTAACCAATCCAGATCAAAGGGAAATTGAGGTAATTTTGGGCCTAATCAAAGAAACAACATTGTTTTCTATGCTTCCAACAAATCTGGTCATATTGAAAAATACTAAAGAATCAAGAATGTGAACAAGAATGCTTTGGCAGGCAAGAATAAAGAAGATGAAAAGGGCAAAGAGAAGGTTGAAGAGATCAAAGAGAAACAAAAGAAGATGTGGGTTAAAAAGGATGATTCAAATAAAACAAAAGGGTCCACACCTGATTTCGGTGTTGGATCTTCATCCGGTAACTAAGGCATTTTGGCCTTAGGGGGAAGCTTTTCATGTAGATCCTTAAAACCCCCTTTCAAAGATCTGTAACCGGTTGCAGATGGTTGCAGATGATTGTAGATGGTTGTGCAGATGATCCTAAGAAATATCTAAAATATTTGATGCTGATATAATGCTCTGGTACAATGTTCATGAGTTTCAGGGCATTCAGAAGAACTTTAGGGTTGAGCATTTATTGCACCTTAAAGTTAGGTATATAGAAGATAAAAAAGAATTTTAAGATTTATTTCTCACATTGTGTGCAAAGAAAAAGAGAAGAGGAGTGTGGTGAAGAAGATTGTGCAGCTAGAACAAAGCTTGTGAGGATTCGACAAAAATTTCTTGCATCTAGTTGAAGTCAAAAAGGTATTTTTCAAAGTACGAGCTATTTATTTATAACCTAGATTTCAATAATGAAATCATCTGGTTCTGGTGTGGTGACTCCATTATTTGTTGAGATAACTGATAGAGAAAGGCCTCAATTCAAGAAGCATCCATACAAATCAATGGAAGACGATCTGAATGGTGCATTCTCATTTGTTCTGTAAGGGGTATTGCATGTTGAGGAGCTTGGAAATACTAAAATGCTATCACTTTAGACCAAGCACATGATGGATGATATGGGCAACCTCAAACCCAAATTCAATTCTTTGCAGGATAAGGGTTTCATTTAGTTCGTGAACTTTCTAGTTTTTGATGAGCCTAAATGGGTTAGATATATTCTAAGAAGAGTCCATGATGAATTTATACATCTTGATAAACCATACAAGATTACCAATAACACAATCCAAGTGGTAACATGTTTGAATACAAGCGGTCAAGTCCTCGGTTTGAGAAATGTGAAGAACACAACAGTGACAGAGGTAACCGGTTCACAACATGATAGCAGATCAATGGAAATTAGTGATATTATTGAATACGATGTGAGATTCACATCCATGATAATAGGATACAAGGTATGTCAATCTATCAGGTCTAACTCAGTCTCAGGTATGACAATTTATGTAACATATCAAATTCTGAAGGAGAACAAGTTGTATGACCTGTGTGGAGTACTTCTAAGTGAATTAATGAGCAATTTGAAGAAAATTAAGAAATATAAGAAGCATGTCTTTAAGTTTGGCACTTTGATTGTCTGTTTAGCCTTCTATTTCATGAATGAGATCCTCAGTATAGGCAAAATTCAATGGGCATATGATAAACCGATCTAAGTGTAGATTAAGGAAACCTTACAAGGATTAGGATATTCTCAAGCACAAAAAGCTATCCTATGAGGCTACTTCAAATCCTTCCAAAGCATTATGTAGAGCAGGGAAAGGATCTTGAAGGAGATTGTAGAGAAGTATGAGGACACCATACGCTTCATGGTGGAAATTGATTAATGTCTAATAGAATTTGTTGATCCTAGAATAGTATGGATCATGCCCATGGGGTATGAAGTTGATGCTAATACTCTTGATATTTATACTCAACATATTTTTAGCAAGTTGGTGGATGAGAAGGAAGAGAGATTTGTTACTTATAAAGAGAAAAGTTTAAGCTTGCATTCTCAATTTACCAAGCCTAGTATGCAAAAGAGAGTAAGGAAAGACGTATAACAACTCATTGAAGATATAGGAATAACTAAGGAAGTTATCTGCAGGGCCAAAGAGTAGATTATTTTGAAAGGGGAGGACATGGTCCAACCCAAGAAGACTAAACTGATGACTCCTCTCAAGCCAAGACAAACATAGTCAACACCTTCCTTCGGTGCTCAAAAGCCTATCCCTCCACCTAAGCCTCAAACCAAATCATCCAATGGAGCAAAGAAAAGAAAGAAAGGGAAGCTTGAGAGAGTCTATGTGGCAGCCATTACATAGTAAGAAACATAATTTGATGAAGCAGTGAGGGAAGTGAAGAAGGCTGGTACCTCTACCAGGGTAGTTAGGAAGCCACCATCCAGTCAAAGTCAGCCAAGTAAAAAGCCTAAAGTTGCAGTTGAACAATTCGGAAGACCTTGTTCTAGCAAGAAGCCCAAGTTTGAGCTTGATGAAGCTTTGAAGTCTAGAAAGATAGAAGGTAACTATACTATTGTACCCCCCATTTCATTAAGTGAGATAGTTGATGAAGTTGTGAAGGATGGGAATTTGAAGAATATATCTGAATATTATAAGAATTGTGATGAGAATGATTAAAGAGCAATAGAGGAAGTTGTTGTATAGTACATGAATGTATATAGAAAAGCCCTAATAGAATTATCATCTATGATTCCAAAGGGTTTATATAAAATTTTGGATGCCAAAAGGCATACGACTAGTCTTGAAGATGAGAGAATAAATTAATATGTATTGGTTAACTTGTGTTTTGTGCTTTCAAAGAGTGAAGTTGATAGACTTCTTAAGTTTGTGAAGAGGAGATTTAGAAGCAAAACCTAAGTTAATAAGATCATGCTAAAAAAAGTAGATGAAGTGGCCAAGGAGACATAAACAATTTTGAAACAAGTTTTGGAAGAGCACAAATTTGAGATTAATCTAGCCAAAGTTGTCACCCATCCAGAAGTGCATGTACAGGATGATACCTCCACTCCAGATGTCTAGACAACTAAACATGATATAGTTGCAGATGATACTACTGATACTTAGAAGGTTACTGACTCTGGTGAAGCTGATCAAACTCCTCTTGTGATGAATGTTGAATTTGAGAATGTTAATGTTATAGAAACAAGAGATATCTTTCTTTACTACTATCCTATTCTTTATCATTGTCATTCTATATTGTTGCCTAGCATCAGCGATCCCATTCCTTAGTTTACACAATCTATATTGCTAATGTATTAATCATTGTACGTTAAATCATGTCATTACAATCGCTAATTTGCATTTATGGTTAGTTGATTTCCTTAATTAATTGTGTTTAGTTAATGGACATGTTAATGCATTATTTAGTTTATATTGTGTTAGACTCTAGTGAAGTTTACCTATTGGGGTTATGGAATGCACTCCATTATTTATGTGACACCCTGACTGGGGTCAAAACCCTTCACACCCTTTACACAAGTATATATCCCTCTCCATCAGAACACTTGCAAGAGATGAGATAGAATGGTATGTTGTTTAGAAGTAGATATAAATTAGTTCATGGCCTATAGAAGCATATCCATGTGGAATCGGATCCTTCACTTGTTGTATAATTCATAGAGTTATTTATTGTTCATATAGACACTACATAAGTATATAGTCTGTTGTCATAATTAGGGAAACCAAAATTATATATATTGTGCATGATCATCAACAAATTCATATAGCTAATTTATCAATATAGGAGAATCTAATGTCTAAAAGAGGAATTAATATCCTCATCATATTAATATTTTTCTTCTGATTTTATAATATCAAAGAAAATTTAATTTTGATCCAAATTCAACATGGTATTAGAGTGGGTCTAAGAAAAGATCTGGTTAGACTTGTTTTTAAGCAGTCAAGTAAACCTTTCTCTAGGGTAGATCTTTGAAAGAGAATTTCTATGGAAAAAGAAGATGGTGAGCAGTGTCAAGGTAGAAGATAGGATTGATGGAGCCTCAAACTTCAACTCTTGGAAACCTAGGGTACTCATTATGTTAGAGGAGAATGATCTTCTTGATTTCTTGGAAAGTGATATACCCAAGCCTTCCGATGATACTGATAAAATCCAATGGAAGAAAAATGACACAAAAGCTAGGAAGATCATGATAGACTCTATGATGAATCACCTAGTACCGATTATCTATAAGTTGAAGTCAGCTAAAGAAATGTTTGATACTATAAAAAGATTGTATGAGATAAGCAATACCAGTAGAGCCCTTGCTTTGAGACAACAACTTCACCATGTAAAAATGGATAAGGAAGATTCATTCATCTCATTCTTTATGAAGATTGTTGATTTAAGAGATCAGTTGAGTACTATTGGGGATATAATTGTAGGTACAGATCTTGTTATGTTGGCACTAAATGGTCTTCCCTAATATTGGGAGCCCTTTATCCAAAGCATCATTGGGAGGTATAAGTTGTCCAAGTTTGATCTTCTTCAAGCTGATTGTATTCAAGAAGGGTCCAGGTTGGTGGCAAGAGGAATTGGGAAAAACTATCATGATGTAGAAAATCAAGTGCTTTCTACACTTACTTCTAGAGAAAGAGGCAAACGAAGAAAGAGAAATAGAGATAGATAATCAAATTCTACCCCAGAACTCAAGAATAAGAAGGATCTCTCTCACAGTCAATGTTTTAAGTTTGATAGGTATGGTCCCTTTGCTCGAGATTGCAAATTAAGGTCTACAATTTTTGGCATCTTGTTACCAGTTACTGGTATGTTGTGCATGGTTTATGCATTAAGCTGCAAGGTTGGGTTGTCCTTCATTGGATTTCCTTGCCTTGACTGCAGCAAATGGTATCAAAGATGGTTTGTGAACCTGTTGTTGAACAGAGTGTTGTTTGTGCACCGGTTGGTTGGAGAGAAGATTGAGGCAACTTGTGGACTTGTTTAAATCACTGAACGTGAGGCAGAGAAAGGTTTGCATGTAGACCACCAATCCTAGAGCTTGAGCTTGAGGTAATTAGTGGGTGGAGAATTGAACATATAGCTGATTGAGGCAAGCCACAGTTTGGACCGGTAGATCACCATGGAGAGGCAACCAAAAGCTATAGTTACATCACCAAACCCCCTGAGGCAGTTGCAAGTACCTACTAATAGATCATTGAACTAGATCAAGTGATTGGACTCAGTTTTCAACTAACCTCGAGAGTTTGATGCAAGAGCACCAGTCTATTTCTTATCGGTTGGGAAGTTTTCAGTGGAATTGCTTGAGAGCATGGCATTTCTTCTTGTTTGAGTGTTTAGCATTGTGGTTTTGGGTTTATTCCCTGGTGTTCTTAGTCTTGTTCATGTTCAAGTTTCATGGCTTTTGGATTTAATCCTGGTAAGTTATCGATTTTGGTATTGGCTCGGTTGATATGTTCTTACCGGTTATTCTAGCAGTGTGTTGAGCGAAGTTGGATTGGGTTGTGGTTTCTCTCTGTGACTTGTAGATTGTTGATTTATGTTTCTTATGACATCTCTAATGTTCCCAGAGGATCATGCATTATCTTATTTATTTTGGAATTGTTCTGAGTGATTTGAGCTGACATGTTACCATTGCACATTTCATGAACCGGTTGGTCTTTGGGCCGACTTGATTAAGTTGTTATTATTTGCGGATGGTATAAATGGAAGTTTGAAAATCATTTAAGAGGATAGAAGTTATAAGATATAAGACTTTATTTTGAGATTGTGCGAAGATGTAGATCCGACAGGATTTTGATCCGGTTGGACTGAGGCCGGAAGGCTAAGGTTCAGATTAGGGTAGAACAGACAGACTATTCCCGGAAGACAAATTGATATGTGGATGATCTATGGATCTTGTAGTTGTATTGTAAGTCTTGTTTGTATCCTGGACTATGACCCAGCATGTGGCATGTGTAACTCTTCAGATTGTAATAAGATTCATTCATATTGTTTACTGGTTATGGGTTTTGTCTTGTTATCGATTATTCATTCTACTATTTCTGGCATCTTGTTACTGATTACCAATATGTTGTGCATGGTTTATGTGTTAATCTACAAGTTTGGGTTGTCCTCCATCGGATCTCCCTACCTTGACTGCATTAGGAGATCCAATTAAAGATAGCCCAACCTTGCAGCTTAACACATAAATCATGCAAAATATACTGGTAACCAAATGCCAGAAACAATAGAAAGAACAACCAGTAAAATAAAAAAAACACGTAACCGGTAAATAGTTGAATAAATCTTATTATGATCTGGAGAATTACACATGCCACATGCTGGATTGCAGTCCAGGATACAAATAACGCTTACAACACAATTACAAGATTTGCAAATCATCCACATATCATATCAACTTCTGGAAATAGTCTACCAGTTCTACCCTAATCTGGACCTCAGCCTTCTAGCCTCAGTCCAACTGGATCAAAACCTCACCAGATCTACATCTTCGCTCAATCTCAAAAAAAATTATTTTATCTCTAATCACTAAGAACAACTCCAAAACATAAAATGATGCATAGACCTTCGAGAATACCATCCAAGGACCAAAGCAACATCTCCAACTATCTGCAAGTCATGGAGGTCAACTGCAACCCGATCCATCTTTTCTCAACACACTGGTAGACTAACCAGTAAGAACATATCAACCGGGCCAATACCGAAATTGATAACTCATCAGGAACTAAGACAACAGCCATGAAACTTGAACATTACAAAGATCATGAACACAAGGGAATAAAACCAAAACCGAAATGCTAAACACTCAAACCAGAAGAAATGCAATGCTCTGAAGCAATTCCACTGAAAACTGCCCAACTAGTAAGAACTAGATCGGTGCTCCTACATCAGACTGTTAGGATTAATTGAAAAGTGAGTCCCATCACTTGATTTGGTTCAACGATCTATCAATAGGTACTTGCAATTGCCTCTCCACAGTGATCTACCGGTCCAAATTGTAGCCTGCTTCAATCAATAATCTATTCAAGTCTCCACCCACTAACTACCTCAAGCTCAAGCTCTAGGATCAATGGTCTACCTACAAACCTTTCTCTACCTCACGTTCGGCAATCTGAACAAGTTCACAATTTGCCTCAATTTTCTCTCCAACCAACTGGTGTACAAACAACACTCTGTCTAAAAATAGGTTCACAAACTAGATCCAATACCATTTGATGCAACCAAGCCACGGAGACCCAATGAAGGACAACCCAAACTTGCATATTAACACATAAATCATATAAAACATACCGGTAACTAGTAACTAGATGCCACAAACAACAAAAAGAGCAACCAGTAACATAACATAACACATGTAATCGGTAAACAGTTCAATAAATATTATTACAATCTAGAGAATAACACATGCCACATGTTGGATCACAGTCTAGGATACAAATAATTCTTACAACACAATTACAAGATCTGAAAATCATCCACATATCACATCAGCTTCCAGAAATAGTTTGTCAGTTCTAACATAATCTAGACCTTAGCCTTTCGGCCTCAGTCCAACTGGATTAGAACCTCACCGGATCTACATCTTCACTTGATCTAAAAACTCTATCTTCTATCTTCTGACTCTATCTTGTCAAATGATTCACAAACCTCCATATACCATCCACAAATAATTACAACTTAACTAAGTCAACCCAAAGACCAATTGGTTTATGAAATGTGCAATAGTAACATGTCGGCTCAAATCACTAAGAACAACTCCAAAACATAAAATGATGCACGGACCTTCGGGAATATCGGCCAAGGCCAAAAGAAACATATCCAATGGTCTGCAAGTCACAGAGGTCAACCACAACCTATTCCAGCTTCACTCAACACATTGCCAGACTAACCGATAATAACATATCAACCGAGCCAATACCAGAATTGATAATGCACTGGGAACTAAGACAACTAGCATGAAACTCAAACATGACAAAGATCACAAACACAAGGGAATAAACCCAAAACTACAATGCTAAACACTCAAACCAGAAGAAATGCCATGCTCTCAAGAAATTCCACTGAAAACTGCCCAATTGGTAGGAACTAGACCGGTGCTCCTGCATCAAAGAAATATGAGGTGAGAGCCCTTGTAGTGTATATTTCTCTAAGAAAGAGAAATATGAGGTGTGAGCCCTTGTTCATCTCTGAGACTGAGATGAGACATCATGTTGAGTTACTCCATGACGATGTGTTTATTTCCACTAATGGGAGTAGTCATTGTGGACATCACGTTGAGAGACTCCGTGATGATTCTCTTGTACTTATGTTTATCCACCCTCTAGGAGTAGCCATGGTGTGGACGTCATGTCGAGAGACTCCATGGTGACATCACGTTGAGTGACTCTGTGATGGGCACTTGTGCACATGTTCCTTTCCACTCATGGGAGTAGCCATGGTGGACATCACATTGAGTGACTCTGTGATGAACCTTCTTTGACAAATGGATGCAAGCATTATGAGTGTCATGTTTAGAGACTCCATGACATGTGTAATTGGAAAGATACCTCCCTAGCTAAGAGGAAGTGTTAATCTTATAGCAGCATGAGATATCTTTCCTGACTGCTATCCTAATCTTTATCATTTCCATTCTATATCACTGCCTTGCATCAACGATCCCATTCCTTAGTTTACATAATCTATATTGCTAATGTATTAATCACTGTATGTTAAATCATTTCATTACCATCGCTGATCTGCATTTATGGTCAGTTACTCTTCTTAATTAATTGTGTTTAGTTAATGGATGTGTTAATGCATTTTTTAGTTTATATTGTGTTAGACTCTAGCGGAGTTTACCTATCGGGGTTATGGAATGTACCCCATTCTTTATGTGATACCCCGATTGGGGTCACAACCCTTGACACCCTTTACATGAGAATATATCCCTCTCCATTAGGAAACTTGCAAGGGATGAGATAGAATTCTATGTTGTTTGGAAGTATATATAAATTAGTTTGTGGCCTACATAAGCATATTTGTGTAGAATCGGATCCTTCACTTGTTGCATAATTCATAGAGTTATTTTTTGTTCATATAGACACTACATAAGTATACAATTTGTTGTCATAATTGGGGAAACCAAACTTATATATGCTATGCATGATCATTAGAAAATTCGAATAACTAATTTATCAATCTAGGAGAATCTAGCGTCTAAAAGAGGAATTAATATCCTCATCATATTAATATTTTGCTTTAGATTTTATAATATCAAAGAAAATTTAATTATGATCCAAATTCAATAGAGAAGGCAACTGAGGATGTTGGTGATGGAAAGGGAGGGGATGTTGATAAATAATAAGAAGAGAAGGCAATGAAGGAGAAGGATGGAGATAAGATTGAATAGGTTCTAGTGGCAAGAGACACTAAAAAAAGGGAAATAGATTATCAAATACATAGATCTCACCAAAGGACCTATTGATTTTAACTCTTTATCTCCAGCCCAAGCACTCAAGCTTGCAGCACTTGCATATGCCAAAGCAAGTGAAGACTTATTGATGTATCACTTTGAAGACAAAGAATTGATATCCATTGTGACAAGTGTGTTGGAGAAAATTTTTCCATATTTTAAGCAAGACACATCTAACTCACCCTCCGGTAAGCTGAGGAGCATGCTAAAAGCAGTTGATTCTCATTTTGTGCCTTTAGAGAAAGCTGCGGAAGGGAAGGTACTTAGTCAATTCAATGCTATGCGGTTAAGGACAATTTTTAAGATGGTTGAAGGTGATAGGGCTAGTCTTATCTTTGGTTTGAAGACTATTAAGGAGGCACAAGATGATGGCAGCAAGATATACAAGTCATGTCTTCTTTTGCCCAAGTTTACAATTGAGATAGATAAGAAGATTAAGGAATTTGAATGGAAGTTAACCGATAGTTCTCAATCTTATGCCCCAAAATCAATTTTTTCTAGTAACTATAAATCTCAAGTGATGGCCCTACTTGACAAAATCAAGAGGCTTAATCAAGAAAAAGACAAAGTAGTTGGCAAAGTGGGAGAACTCGGGAATTTAATAACTCCCCAGTTGGACACCTTGTTGAGCAGTCATCAGGATGCTATGAATTCTTTGAATAAGAGTGGTCTGACAAGTCTTAAAGGAGAAGAAATGAATTCTTATCTTTTTAGTGCTCTTAGAAACATTTTGGATAATTTGAAGAAAGGTTGGGATGATCACCTACAGTCCCTAAAGACCATTTTTGCATAAATTTTTAAACTCATACTAAGTATACCCTTGTATATAAATTTTGGTAGATACCTACCCTTGGCATTGATATCAAGGGGGAGAGAGAGGAATGAAAATGATGTACATTCTCAGGGGTAGCTTATTGATCTTGTTGAGTTGTTGCAGTTTTGAAGTTTTGTAGTGACAATGTCATTTTTCATCAAGTGTTACCATCAATGCCAAAGGGGAGATTGTTGGCAAGAGACACTGTACCAGTGGAGATTAATGCTTGAAGATTGTTCTGAAGTTGTTATTGATGGAAAATCAGATCAGAGATCACATCTTGTAAATGCAGATTTGTTCTACTGGAAGTTTGATATTCATTTATGCTTAAGTCTAGAAGGTGGAATATCGAGTATGGGTACATTGTGCAGATCTACATTTTGGTTGTATAGTTTTGGTTGGAGTGAAAGACTTTGTTGATTGGATGTTAGAGGCAACTTATTTCTCAATCCTAGTCTTTGGTATTGATTCTCATGCATGATAGAAGATCTGGTATCCAGTAATTCAAAAAGAACATAGTTATTTTGGTGTAACGTGTTTTACGAAATCTTTGGGATGATTTCGGTGATTGGTTTTGAGTTCAAGATGGTCAATATGACATGTGTAAAGCCTATTATAACTCTGGTTAGGTCCACATATGGATTGGTAATCAGATTGAGTTGACTTATGGTTACATGTTTCATGTTGCATGTTATGTGGTTTTTGGAAGCCAACATAAAATTAATTTAATTTGTTGGTATGGATATATAAGACTGATTCATTTGAGAATTTTGGTGTGTGGTGTGATAAGATGTGTGTGTGGGAAGATTGTATGTGAGTGTGTGAAGTTTTGTGTGTATGATTGAAAGTTTTTGTTCTCCGGTATATGACAGAACAACAAAATAGAGCAAAGAGATAGAACAGAGGAAGAAGACCTTTTGCCCTTAACCGAAACTGTAATTTGGCATTTGTAGATGCTATTCTCCAGTTTAGACATTCTTGTTATCATTTTTAATCACTTGTAAGGAAGTGAGCCTTCCTCCGAGTTGTAGCCCTCTTTTATAATTGAGCAGTGAGCTCTAGGAAGTGTGCTTAAATGCATGTGCATTCCCCTCTTGTAATATTGTCATACTCCTAATCACATTATTATAATATTGTGGGTACCAATCCCACCATGGTTTTTCCCTTGTTTCCACATAAAAATTTTGGTGTTATAATTTTGTGCATGTTTGCATTCAATTTCTACATTTTGCTTTTATTTATTTGTATCTGGTGGTTTAAGAATCAATTTAAGAAAATTGTTAATTGCATAACACTGATTCACCCCCCCCTCTCAGTGTTCATTGATTCCAACAAAAACTTCTCAAAATCCTTCCAAGTATAATCATAAATCCTCATTCAAAAGTTCATCATTTGCTAGTAAAAGGTTTCCTTCTAGATTTAACGCATATTTTATTGGTCATTGCTTCTATTGTAATCAATATGGTCATAGAATGAATGACTACAAAATTTCTTTGAGAAGGTATTCTATATTTGGTTTTGGAAATTCTTTTTATAAAATGAATATTTTAATATGTTTCAATTGCAATAACATTGGTCATGTGAAGAAACATTATAGCCATATGGCTGGAAAGAAAAATGAGAAACATATTGCTAATTTTGAGAAGTGCGTGAAAATTCAAAAATCAGACATAAAGATAAACAAGATTTGGAAACCAAAGTTGATAATAAATATGGGTGATTCTTTGTTTGTTCAATTTTCCTTTCATATAGAAAAGAAAGATCTATGCATGATAGATAGTGGTTTTTCAAACCACATGACTAGTGATAGGAAGAAATTTACTAATTTGGATAGTTATGAAGGTGGTTTTGTGAGTTTTGGTGATGATTCCTCTAGACAAATTAAAGGTGTGTGATCTCTATTGTTGAATGAAAATATTCCTATTAATGATGTATACTTTGTTGAAGGTCAAACATAACCTCCTAAGTATTAGCTAGATTTGTGATAATGGTTACAATATGTTATTTAATGATCAAGATTGTGAAATAAAAAGGAAAATAGGGAAGTTGGTTGCAGCAGGTAAAAAAACCAAGGGAAATGTTTAAAATCTAAAATATATCACAAAAACTAATGGTTTTGACTATATTTATCTTGTGGGACATGTAGAGGAAGGATGGTTATGGTACAAAATATGAATATTTGAATTTTGACAATCTAGACAAGGTGAGAAAGCACCACAATGTGAGAGGTATGTCACTCCTTCATAAAACCAAAAATAGTGTTTGTGAGGAATGTCAACATGGAAACCAAATAAAGATAAGTTTTGCTTCAAAATAATATTCATCTACTAAACCTTTACAAATTGTTCACACTAATTTATGTGGTCCTACTAGAACAAGGTCAATCAATGGAGAAAAGTATTTTATGCTTTTTGTAGATGATTATACTAGAATGAATTGGGTAACACTCTTGAGACATAAATCTAAAGCATTTGACAGGTTTAAGGTGTTCAGAAAAATGGTGGAGAATTAATTAGACTTGAAGATAAAGTGCTTGAGTTTAGATAAGGGTAGAGAGTATACTTCAAAAGAATTTGACCATTATTGTGAAGAGCATGGGATCAAAAGAAAATAAACTACTACAAAAATACCTCAACAAAATGGGGTGGTAGAGAGGAAGAACAAGATAGTAAAGGAGATGGCTAGAGCAATGTGGGATGAGGCCAAGTTACCTGATATGTATTGGAAGAAATCTATTCTTGCAACTATACATGGTTAGATACTTGGTTAACCCCAAAGACACTGAGAGGGGGGGGGTGGTGAATTAGTGTCTGACCGGTAGATGAAATATTTAAACTTATTTGCAACTTTATAACTGAAATTAATATACCGGTAAGCAAATAATAATGTAGTAAAGAGAAACAAAAGAATCAACATCAATGCACACCATAACACATATATTTTTGGTGAGGAAACCCAGTAGGGGAAAAACCTTGGTGGGATTTGTGACCCACAATATTTACTCACTGGCCAATATGAATAAATATTACTTAGTACAATAGGGGCTTGCACATGCAGAAAGGCCAACTGCCTAGAGCTCACTACTCAACAACAAAAATGGAATCTCATTGACTGCACAATTGGATGGTTACATCTAATAACAATGTACTACTTCAAAATAGCATCTGCAATGCTAGATTCAGTACCAGTTTAAGATATGTTTGATACCTCTACCAAAACCTTTTCGGTAAATGATTCTTCTTTCATAGAATAGTCTTTTCTATGCTCTGCTTCTTATTCAGTCTCAAAATAAATACATCAAAGTGCATAAACAACTATTCGATATCATATCCCTATCTCATCTCAAATATCACTTACATACACACATACCTACATTACCTACATTTCAAATGACCTACAAGATCTCATATATATGAGTCTTTACAATACATAATGGTGGCCATTAAAATATAATTTACATTACAAACAATATTATTGCCAAGTCAGCTTAGACTACCAGTATAATCTTTTGCCGGTGTAAATTGCAGCTGGTGTAAACTGGATGCTGGTGCCAATAGGTGAAGTCTGTTGCCGGTTGAACCTATGAACCATGTTACCAATTAGTTGCCACTATGTTGCCATAAATGACAACATCTACCATTCTCATCTGAGTGTATAATGCCAACAATCTCCCCCTTTGGCATTGATGGCAACACTCATGAGAAAAATAAAAAACTGAAATCCAAAACTAAAAGTGCTCCCCCTGAGCAAATGATCTCCTTCTGTTTTCTTGTTACCATGCCTGATTCAATATATTTTTCTCATTTTACCACTCCCCCTTTGACATCAATGACAAAGTATGTCAAAAGTATCAAAAATTCAAAAATTTACCTAGATACTTGTAGTCGGTTATGTACAATCTGAAAAAATATCTGCCAAAACCAAGTTAAGACTCTGTAAAAACTTTGTACTATCAAAAATTACTGTCTCTATCTGCCTGATCATCCTAGTGAGATAATGCATGTGTTTCTCTAGTGATCTATCTCCTTGAATTGTTGCCTTGGATAGTGCATTCTGGTGTGTTAGTAGATTGTCCAATCTAGGACCAAGTTTATTCTTCAACTCCTGGGTTTTCATCTTCAACCTTGCTTTCTCTTTTTCTAGATTTTCAATCTTCTCTTCATGAATAGCCATCTCTTAATCCAAAAATGATGTTAGTTCTGAAGAACCAATCATGCTATCTGCAATATCATCAATCTCTTTTTGAGTTTTCTTTATTTGTTCATCAATGTCTTCTATTAAGTAATGAGGTTTGCAGGCTTCCTAGTACAATTCCTTATATTCCAAAATGGTGGAATTTAATGCCGATCTCAATGAATCAATCTAAACTATACAATCCTTTATTGTTTTGTCAAAGAAATATTCCTTTTCCTTATTAACTCTTTCCTGAATAGTTTCCTCATTTATTTTATCTACTATATGAATGTTAGAAGAAATGAATTTGGACAATGTGTCCAATTTACCTATCGAACCAACAATGTGATCTACCTTGCACGCCAATGCAATCATTTGCAAAATCGGTAGAGATTAATCAATAGCCTTAAATGCTAAGGCATTGTATTCAGTTCTCTGCTTGATAGAATCCAATAATACATCTGTTACAGTTGTCACTTTGAAATCCATAGTAGAAGTACTGGGAGAAGTGCTAGGTTCTGCAATAATTTTCTTCTCTTCTCCAGATACCTGTTCAACCACCTTAACCACTTCCTTGTTCACTTTCTCTTTTTCTCACTCTTATTCTCTGTCGGTTTAGATTATGTCTATTCTTGTTCTGTCGGTATCTCAATATTCAGCTAAGTGTCAACAGTCTTGACTGGTGAGTCGACATTTTCAACAATTATAGATTCAGATTTCTTCTCCTCAGCAATTTCCTTATCCATTACAATATTGATGTCCTAAGTGTCAACATTCATTGTGAATAGAATATTTGACTCAGGATCAACATCAGCTATTTTCACTTCCTCTGACTTCTCTTTAGGCTGATTTTGCATTTTTGCTAGTGCCTCTACTACTGTCGGTGGGGTGTCCTGTGCCGGTGGAGGTAAGTTATCTTTTATGGTGAAATCAAGAACACTACCAACTTTACTCTTTCCCTTATCTTCTTTCTGATATACCTTAGTGAAGGATTTGTCAACTTTCGGTCTATCTTTTTCTTCCCTTTTCTCTTTCTCAACAAATAATATGTCCCATGTATCCATTGTTTCATCTACTATCTCTTTTATTCTGCTAGCCATGAGGCTAACTTGTCAGTGACCACTTGCAAAAATAGTCATGTTAGCTTCAGCTATTAAATCATCTATTTCTTATTTAGATTTAATAGGATGAACCGCTAATAGTGCCTCAACCTTCAATTTCCTATCCAATTCCATAGTAAACACTCTCTTGGCTTCAAGTCTTAGATATAAATCATTTGGGAGAACATCTATAACTTCAATAAGAACCTTCTTATATATATCTAGATACAAAATTATACTCTCCTCAATAGTATCCTTATAAGAATCTTTGAAAGAATGATAGAACTTACTAGTATTTCCAAGATTGCCATCCTGAGTTATTTCATTGATAATCTCTTCTAGTGAAAGTGTATCAGGTTCCTTTTGTTCTAGTTTCTCCTGTGTAATTTTCTTCTTGGGACCACTGGGCTCTCTCACAGCCTATTATTTCTTTCTTAGAGTCCTTGATTTCTTCAGTGATGTAGTAGGTGCCAGTGAGGGTTTTCTTTTCTTATTCCTGTCCACCCTTTTGAATTTTGTAGCCTTGTCATTATCAGAGTCAGATGAGGTAGCCATAGGAGAAATATGTGCTACCGGTTGTTGTTTTGATTTTCTTTCTTGTGCAGCAATAGCACTCATCAGATCAAGTTTCAACAACCCCTTTTTAACAACTTCAACAAACTTCTAAGCATCTTTTATTATTTTGTCTCTTTTCTTCCTCTGCTTCTAAATTTTAACATCTTTTTCAATAGTATCAACATTTCCAAATATCTTTTCAGTCGATTCTGGTGGAGCATCTAGGAGTATCTTGGCATAAGATTCCAAGATGTGTGAATCCACTTCATAACCCATCTTAGTTATCTAGATAGTTCTAGGTCTAACTACCTCCATCCATACTTCATCTCTTTTAATAACAAAGCATATCTGTTTGTCATATTTGTCAACAATTCTTTGAGGGATTATTTCCCTTTGTGTCATTTTTGCTTGAAAATATTTGAAATACTCTTTTATTTGCTTGTTACCATCTGAGCCCATGCCGGTAATTGCCTCCTTTATCTGTTTTCCAACAGAAATATCATAGGTAAAGTCTTTGTGGCCCATACTGAGAATCTCCTTTGAGAAATATAGCATTAAACATACAATCAAATTCCCAAACTTGAAAGTTCCCTTCTTATCACCTTTAATCTTATCCAAATTTTCTATCAGTTCATCTTTCAAACACTCACAAATATCAATTTGAGAATTATTCTTTACCATCTCATAGGCACTATGAATGCATAGACTAGAAACAGAATTCAACCTATTAGTATGAGCAACTTTGTATCCAATAACCATACTTGCATATTTGACATTGTTGTCACTTATATCGCTAACCCTAAGTGATTTGTTATCTGATGTTGCGCCGATTAAGTTCATAACTTTGTTTGGAATTTTCTTTTTCTTCTCAATCCTTGTGCCAGTAGAAGGTAAACTAGTAACATCCTTAATCCCTTCCTTAGTGATTTTGAATACTGAGCCTAGCCATAAAAATTTACCATGAACTCTACTAAGAAAATAATGGACAATCTCATCTGAAAATTTAGGAATGTGAAGGATGTCTACGAACCCTAAATCTTTCACAATCTTGTGTTCCATTTTGACTACACCTTATTTATCAATGATAACATTCATGAACATGTTCTTTAAATCCTCGAACCCTAAATCTTGAATGTTACAGTGAATGTATGTCCTAGGGTCTTTAGCAAATGCAACTCCCTTCGAGATTATTGAAAATGCACCAATGGAGTCATCCCACTTAGCTATCTTAGGGATTATCTTAAAGACTGGTCTAGGATGCTTGATATTTTCCACAATAGTAAGGTTTTCAATGAATTCAGGAACGGAAGATGAGGAAGCAATTTTGTAAGATAAATACCTTTTAACTGAAAACCTTGGATGCCTTGAAAAATCTTGTTGCTTTGTTTCTTGAATGTCAGAAATTCTGTGCTCTTCAAATACTTGAATTCTTGGTAAGTCAAAATGAGAAATTACACTGCTTTATAACCAAAAAGTTAACTTACAACTGCAATAAATGCTTTGCCGGTTAAGTGAATACTTAGCATATCTGTTGGCAAAGAAGAATTATGACTTCTTACCACCATCTGAGGGTAAAATACACAATCTTCAATTAGTTGCCTTACCCCTAAGGATTATTCCTTAGTTAGATGAAAAATCTCCTACCGATGTAGAGATGGATTCATCATTTCTCTAATCTCTCTTCTTGACCCATTGTCTAGTGAATTCTTTCTTGATTTCATTCACCTTTTCCTTGCCTTTGTCATTAGATCCTTTATTGTTTGTCGGTACATTCTTGCTTCTGCAAAATTTTGCAATATGTCGAATCTTGTTACATGCATAACAAGTTACATTGTTTCTTTGAATATCTTTTCCATAACCTTGCCCAGTTTGAGTTCTGCATTAATTAGATAGATGTCCAAATCTACCACAAGCATAGAATTTTACATTCATTCTACAATTGTTTGAGTTATGACCATATTTATTGCATTTGGAACATTGACTGGTGGATGAGTTTGTATTCTGATTATTCCTAAATCTACACTGATTTGCTCTATGACCAAATTTGTTGCAATTAAAACATTTTCCATTGAATTTATAAGCATTAGGTTGCCTTACTAGTTTGTTGTGATCATGATTGTTTGCAGTTCTAGAACTTTCTCCATGTTCAAATCCAAGTCCAACTATTTCTCCATCAAGTTTTTGATTCTTTAGCATATCATCAAGCTTGTTTGAGCTCTTTTTGAATTTGTCTTTGTATTCATTTGCAGTGACCAACTCACTTCCCAAAGTGCCAACTTGTTTCATAAGTTCCTCTTTGTCATGTTGCATGTGAGTCAACTTTCTTTTAAGCATATCATTATCATAACTAAGCCTTAGAGATTCATCTGATCTTTCATTAAGTCTTTTGAACAAATCTTCCTCATTCTTCTTTCTATCTTCAATATCCTTACATAGTGTCATGGTTAAATCTTGCATCTCATTCTTCATTTTACTGTTCTCTTGTCTCAGTTTCTCTGCAATATCTCTAAGAGTTTCTTTTTCTTCATATCTTGTTTTTGCAGTTGCACATGTAATTCTTTTCTCTTACTCTTTTCTATGACCAGGTTTTCTTGAAGTGCTTTGATGAATTCCTGAGTAGATCTGAGTTCATCTTCCAATTTGATATTCTTCAATTTTTCTACATCAAAATCATCAAGATCTTCTTCCAACTGTTGTCTCAAACTTTCCATTGGTACCGGTTTCAGAATCTTCCTCAAGCTATTAGGCTTCTGCAAATAGAGGACCAGGCTCTGATACTAATTGTTAAATACTTGGTTAACCTTAAAGACACTGAGAGGGAGGGGGGGGGGTGAATCGGTGTCTGACTGGTAGATGAAAGATTTAAAATTATTTGCAAATTTATAACTAAAATTAATATACCGGTAAGCAAATAATAATGTATTAAAGAGAAAAAAAAGAATCAACATCAATGCACACCATAACACAAATATTTTTGGAGAGGAAACCCAGTAGGGGAAAAATCTTGGTGGGATTTGTGACCCACAATATTTACTCATTGGCCAATATGAATAAATATTACTTAGTACAATAGGGGCCTGCACATGCAGGAAGGCCAACTGCCCAAAGCTCACTACTCAACAACAAAAATGGAGTCTCACTGACTACACAATTTGATGGTTACATCCAATAACAATGTACTGCTTCAAAATAGCATCTACAATGTTGGATTCAGTACCAGTTTAAGCTCTGTCTGATACCTCTCCCAAAAACCTTGCAGGTAAATGATTTTGCTTTCACATAATAGTATTCGCTCTACTCTGATTCTTATTCGCTCTCAAAATAAATATATCAAAGTGCATAAACAACTATCTGGTATCATATCCCTATCTCATCTCAAATATCGCTTACATACACACATACCTACATTACTTACATTTCAAATAACCTACAAGATCTCATATATATGAGTCTATACAATACATCATGTTGGCCATACAAATATAATTTACATTACAAACAATATTATTGCCAAGTTGACTTAGATGGCCGATATATTCTTTTTCTAGTGTAAATTGCAACTGGTGTAAACTGGATGTCGTTCTCGGCTCTAGATGGAACCCCCATAGATAGTAGGGCCGATCAATGAAGGATCATGTATCTATAGTTGATCACATGAGCAGAGCTGACGACTAGCTATAGATGGAACTATCCATGAGCGCATATGATAGTGTCATATCCATCTATATAGGGTACCCTGTATAGAGATAGCCCTAGAGTCTCATTGGCATTGGCATTGAAGTCTATTGTCGGTTGAACCTGTGAACCATGTTGCAATCATTGACAAAATATAGCATTCTCATCTGAGTGTATAATGCCAACATATACACATTGAATAGAGCTCAATTGAGGGTCAAAATCAAATATAGTCCATATAAGTTATGGTTTGGTAAATCTGCATCTGTTAAGAACTTTAGAATTTTTGGTATCAAATACTTTATTAAGAGACATGATGAAAACTTGGCAAGTTTTGAATCATGCTATGATGGGGGTATATTTTTAAGATATTCCTGACATATTAAGGAATATAGGTTCTTTGACAAAATATAAAAAAGAATTATTGAAAGTACTCATGTGAAAGTTATTGAGAAGGTGTATGTTGATCAAGAAATGTAGATTGATAGAGGTAACATTGAAGAAGTTAAAAATGAATATTTTGAATCAGAATCTGAAGTTAAAACAAAACCATCTAAAGAATAAAAAGGGATAGAAAATGAATCATTGGAGATAACAAGGAAACCAACTCCTGTAGCAAAAAAGATAGGATCAAAAACTCCATCAAAGACATTGACAAAATACCATCCACAAGAACAAATTATTGGAGACAAAGAGGTAGGTATACAAACAAGGAGAAAGGATGCAAAATTAAGTGAACAGATTGATTTATGTTTATTATCAGCAATAGAACCTAAAAACTATGTTGAGGCTAGTAATGATGAGTTGTGGATTAAAGCTATGGAATAGGAGCTAGGGAAGATTGAAAAGAATAAAACTTGGGAGCTAGTCCCTATGCCTGAAGATAAAAATGTAATAGGAGCAAAATGGGTCTTTAGGAACAAAATGGATGAGAATAGAAAGATTGTAAGGAATAAGGCTAGGCTTGTCCATAAAGGGTACTCTCAAATTGAAGCTATTGATTTCAGTGAAACCTTTGCACCTGTGGCTAGAATTGAAGCAATTAGGATTTTCTTTACCTTGTCAGTTTATAAAAAACTTTAAAATGTATCAAATGGGTATTAAAACAACATTCCTCAATGGGTATCTTGATGAAGAATTATATATGGAATATCCTGAAGGTTTCCAATGCAAAGAGAATCCTAACTTTTTTTATAGGTTGAAAAGGGCCCTTTATGGCTTAAAACAAGTCCCTAGAGCATGGTACTCTAAGTTGGACAAGTACCTTGTGGAAAATGGTTTCACAAGAGGAGCAGTGGAAAATAATCTATACATCAAGGTGGAAGGTGATGATGTCCTTGAGGTAATTGTTTATGTAGATGACATTGTGTTTGGTCGTAACAATGATGACATGAGCAAAATGTTTTCAAAACTTATGAAATCTGAGTTTGAAATGTCTATGCTAGGAGAGTTGTCCTATTTCCTTGGATTGCAGGTCTCATAGTTGGATAAAGGTGTCTTCCTATCTCAGACCAAGTATGCAAAAGCAATGCTCAAAAAATTTCACATTGAAGAGTGTAAACTAGTTGGCACACCAATTGTGACAAGCTGGAAGTTAAGTAAGTTTGATGAATCAACAAATATAGATCAAACTTAATATATATCAATAATTGGTCATCTACTTTACCTCACAACATCTAGGCCCTACATTATAGAAGTTGGTTTATTTGCAAGATATTAGTCCTCTCCTAAAGAATCTCATGTTAATGTAGTTAAAAGAATCTTTAGGTACATCAAAGGGACATTGGGATATGGCTTATAGTATCATAGGCATAATGATTTCACTCTTATTTCTTATATTGCTTCTGATTGGGAAAGATGTATTGATAACAAGAAAATTACTTCAAGTGCAATACACACACACACACATGCACACACACACTTTCCCTCTACCAGCACTTGCCTACATGGTACATTTGGTCAGAGGGTTTGTTGGGTTTCTGGTTGTGTTGTGTGCTTTCCTTGAGGATGATATGGGGCTTGGAGGGAGAGGTGGGAGTTGTGGGGTTTGGATCTTGGTAGGTGAGTATGTTGGAGAGGATGTCAACCCAGATGCAGATGTTTGGAGGGGAGTTGTTTGTGCAGATGTTGTTCTGATCTCGAGTTTGGCTTTGGCTATTGCAAGCCCCTGTTTTGGGGTTTGGTTTTTTTCTCGTTGCTACATCTTGTCTGGGCCTCTGGTTGTTTTGGGTGAGCTAATCATTGATATTATTAGAAGGCTCTAGTTCCCCTCTTTTGTGGCTACTGATAGTCATTGGCTCAAGGTTTTCCCTTGGTCCTCTCTCCATTTTCCCCCTCATGGGTTTGCTATTTCTCTGTCTATTAAGGTGACTCCATCTCCTATAGAGGTGGAGATGTGTTTTTCTTGTAAACACTTGAGTGGATGTAGGGAGTTGTGCTGGCTGGTTGATCCCATGGTCATGATTTGGTAGCTCCTTTGGAGGTGGAGATCTCATCCCAAGTAATTTGGGTTCTTTTGTGGTTTTGGAGATTTCTCCTTGTTCCTACTTTTTCTTGATGGCTTGTATGGCTTTACTCTATGATGGTTTTTGGAGCCATGTTAAAACCCACCACTTTTGGTTTAGGGATCCTATTAAAACCCCATGGTATGGACCATTGAGGTTATGGGATCCTTGTGAAAACCCTTGTTCTTTTGTTTCTAAGCAAGGTTAAGGGAGCCTTTTCAAAACCCTTATTTTTTTTGTTGATGGGGTCTAGTCTTCGATATGTTTATCTTTTGACTATGGGACATATTTGTGAGGAGGGTTTTCATGTCCCTCTCTTTCTTGGTTCCATGGCCTCTCCTATTGAGGTGGAGTTGGATGCTATTAGAAAGGTCTGGAAGTGTTGTTGGGGGATTGAGGCAAGTTGTGGGAGCCTTATAAAACCCACTCTCAAGGTTGAGGGAGCCTGGAAAAACCCTATGTTTTTTGTTCTTATCAAGGATAGGCTAGATGTTGGTAGTTTTCAGTAGCCCAGTTTGGCCAATATTTGTTTTTGGTTAGGTTCAAGCTTTGCTTTTGGTGGCTTGGATATTTTGTTATGGGTTAAGGGAGCCTGGGAAAACCCTTCTTATTGGTTGAGGGTGCGTGTTAACCCTTGTTCTCTATATTTTTGGTCTATAGTTTGATGACTTAGACTTGTTATTTCTGCCAACCTGGTTTGTGTCTTGTTGTTTGGTTGGCATTTGTTTGGTTGTGGATGCATTGTTTTTTGTAGTCTTTGTGCTTTGGGATATGGACACCGACAAGTCCAGAAGGTTTTAGGTCCTTGCCAAAACCTATGGTTTGCTACCAGGTAGTCTAGCCTATTTCTCAAGGGAAGCTCTCTGATTGTAAAGGAATAAGGAGCCCCTTAAAAACCTAGATTATCCTAGTAAAACACAACAGAGGCAAAATATATACCTTCTTGTTCTTGCTAAACTCAAGTGCTCTAGATGATACAAACTTTATCTAATATGAAGGTAAAAGTGTCTAAACCAATCTCAATTTTCTGTGACAACACAAGCACAATTAGTATTTCCAAAACTCTAGTCATGCACTCAAGAACCAAGCATACATATATTAGATATCATTTGTTGAGAGAACATGTATTAAATGGTGATGTTGCTTTGAAATATGTTGCAACTATTGATCAATTAGTAGACATATTCACAAAATCTTTGTCCAAGAATGTGTTTGAAAGTTTAAGACAAAAAGTAGGGTTCTTACCCATCTCTTCTATCAATTATCTCCTTTGAAATGGTTTGGCTTCAGGGGAAGTCTTATATGTTTCATTCTTTCTTTCCTGAAACTTCATGCTGCTCCCCATTGTCATTGATGTCAAAGGGGGAGACGAGGACAATAGTGCAGTGATATTTTGAAGAGTGATGTTTTTGAACAACAATATCTTCATTAAAGCTAGGTGGTTGTAGATAGGGGGAGTCCAGGTATACACATTTACTATAGATATTGACATCAATGACAAAGGGGGAGTTTGTTAACTTTGGCATGTTTTTCATTGACGTCAATAAGTATGCTTGTAGAACAAGATATGTAAGTGACATGATAAGATTAAAAGAAATATGTCTTTTTTATGATTTTGTTGTTGGTATTGCAAGGTGGCAAAGGTAAGGCATGAATACATGTTGATATCACTTCATTTGGCTTCATTCTAATTGCATCAATCAATTATCACAACTTGAATAAAAGTATCATGGTGTAAGTTGTGTTTGAGTTTAATCAAGTATATCGTGGTTATCATCTTTTGACAATATCAATGCTCAATCATTTGTAATCACTTGAACATGAAGATTGGTTTGTAGATGTTATTTATAATTTGTAATAAGAATGTTATTCTCTTCTTTCACCATGACATAAACTTGAATTTGAAATTATATTTTATCTTGTTAAAGATTGAGGAGTTAAGGATAGTAAATGGATAGTTATCATGAACATCAGATTTTTTAAACAAATATTTTTTTTTTTTGTAGACATGATAAAGATTAATCCCCTATAGCTTCGGTGACAGGAGGAACAAGACTAGTGATAGAGAGACAAATGACATAGATTGGCTATGGAAATAACAGAATTTTAATTCCTTAGCAAGTGCCAATCGTTCATTATCAAATGATACTTAAGGAATATTATTAAAGTCGATACTTAGATCATGTTAAGGCTTGGGTTTTTAAAAAAAGATAGTTTAAACTATTTGAATACTATTTCTGATGCAGGAGCATCCCCAGTTCAAGGCAATCTTGCATCAACCAAAAATATTTCCTTTCTGTTTGGCTTTTTGTTTACAGTTTCAACATTTCTTTATGTGTTTCTCGGATTCAGCTCATCAGAACCTATGGAGTTGGAATTTTCTTGAAGACTTGATCATCTTCCTTATTCCCAAACCATGAAGTATTTGGATCATTTTCTAGCAAGTTATCGCTATTGGTTTCCTAGATAGTTTTCTATTACTGGTTGCCTAGACCTATTTGCATTGGTGATCTACCAGATCCTTTCCATAGCTTGCAGAGCCCTAAGAATTGATTTTGTTATTCCTTGGTGTGTGACTGACCTTCCCTTTTATTTTGACTTCATCCTTTGGATTTTTTGGAGGATTTTCTTTGTTAGAGGCTGACCTTGTTGGTTTTTACAAGTTAGGTCTTGTTCTTTGGGTTTTGATCCCTTTTGGGCTGACCAGATCCCCTTGGATCATATAAATCATTGTAATAGAGCATTATAATGTATCTAAGGAGTTAGACATAACATAGAAGTTAAATATTAAGTTTGAGGCCCCAATTGTGACCTGTTCTATATTTTGTGCATGTTTTAGTAGGCCTGTGAGCCGCTTACTATAACTCAATTATTATCGGTTGGTTGTAATCAGTTTTCATGATATAATTCAATCTGTTCTGCATTCCCTCCATCATGTCCTTGTGTTTCCATTGTTTTTACTCTTGTTGACTAGTCTAGACTGATCTCTTCGAGGTCCCTCCTAACCAGTGACTATGCCAAGTGGTATCAGAGTGAGCTTTCATTCTGAAGATTGCTTTGTCCTAATAAATTTTTGTTGTAGGGTGGCGGACTATGGATCTGACCTACAAATACAAAGGACTGGTGTAAAGATGGTGTGAAGAGGAAATAGGAATGGTGGAGTATGTGGGAATTCAAACCCTGCTGTGATGAAAATATTGAGAGGAATTGCAGCCCGGTTGGAAGCTATTGAGATAGCCTAGAGAAGAGGCCAACATATTGAAAATGTGAGTGAAGATAAAGGAGAAGAAGCCCCAACAAAACAATTAAATCCACTAGCGATTGATCCAAATGAAGAATGGTTTTTGAGGGTTTTGAGTAGGGCTAATACTAAACCTCATTTTACCCCATCAGAATATGATGGAAAGTTGGATTCAGATGAATTGATGGATTGGATCTCAGAGATGGATAAATATTTTGATTTTGAAAACATTGTAGAAGAAATGAAGGTGAAATATGCCTGTACCCAGTTGAAAGGTCATGCATCTCTTTGGTGGGAGAATTTTCAAGTTGATAGACAGAGAAGAGGTAAAGAGAAGATAGAGACATGATATCAGATGGTTGCTAAGTTGAAATCAAAATTTATGCCAGCTGATTATCAAGTAAATCTATTCTGAAAGTTGCAGAATTTGAGACAGAAGGAATCTAGCATGAAGGAGTACATCGAGGCATTTTACAAGTTGAATATCAAATCCAGACATGTTGATGATAAAGTTGAACAAGTTGTAAGATATTTGAATGGATTGTGGGTGTTTATATAAGATGAACTTAGTTTGATCAAATTGTAGAGTGTCGAAGAAGCTTACCAGTATGCCATGAAAGTAGAAGAGAAGCTAAACAAAAGATATGAGCAGAGGTAGAGAGGTAGAGGTGGAAGGTTTTCTGGAGGAAGATTTCAAAGAGGAAGAGGATATACCAGAGGTAGAGGAGCTTGTACAAATGATAACAAAGACAAGGAAGTGAGAAAAGAAGGTAATTCATATCGGAAAGATGATAGAAATTTTTTACTGGAGGAGAGAACTAAATGGCTACCAGAATGAGAACTATGGAAAAGATGACAGAAGTCAAGACAAGAGAGTGTTTGGAGGAACTTTCTATAAATGTGGAGGAGAATGAAATCATGCTTTCACATGTAAGAAGACAAATAATAGTGGAAGAATAGCAGTGGTGGAAGAAAGCCCCACTGGATCAGCTAATAAACCGAAAGATGGAGAACTGTTGATGATGAGGAGAGCTTTGTGTCGTACCGGGAGAGATGAAGAGCCCTTGTAGAAGAAGAATTTATTCAAGACTAGATGTAAGGTATCTGATTGTATGATGAAAGAATAAGTATTCGGTAGAATACTGAGAGGGGGGGGTATGACTTAGTATATTGAAAAAATGATACAAAGTTCCCAAACTCAAATTCAATCGCACAAAGTAAACATATCTCAGTCAAGATCAATATTCATAAGAATACTTGAAACCCACCAGTTTCATTGATATGACAACTTAACAGTAAACAATGTCAATCTTGTAAACATCAACAATGCTTAATCATATCTCAACATATTCATCTCTCAATGCTTCTAGTTATCATGTCTTATTAGAAGTTAATCAAATCAACAAATAAGATCATAACCACAAAAACATTCACCACTTGACACAAATGTTTATACATGGAAAACCCAAATACGTAAAAACCACAGTGAGATGAGACTCACAAGGATAGCTATCTGAACTCTTTTGAAGTTCACCTTGTTAGGACCCAATCCTGTTAAAGCTTTAAAGTAAGTCCTGTTAAGAACTAATTTCGGTTAGGAATCATCTGGTTAAGGGATTTACAAATGTGCCTTGATGAAAAGCACAATACCCTATTAGGAGTAACCTTGCTAGAGGATTTAAGAATCCAAGCTAATGGCCAACCTTGTTAGAGGATTTAATGAGTAACCAAGCTTGTTAGAGCTTACCCGGTTAAGGGATTTCACTTTTGTTGTAATTGTTAGAAAACAACAGGTTTTCTTGATCTATCTGAATAGAACTACATTTTCTTGTTTAGATCCTTTTAAGCTTCAATCTGCCTTACTCAAAGTTCAGATCCATTCACTGGTTAAGCAACAACACACTCAATAGGTTTCTGCCAATCTTGTAAACAACTTTTACAAGCAACTTCGTCAACCTTAAATACAGATCAATTAGGTTGGTAACACAACAAAAACCTAATTCTCATCATCAAGATTACAAACAAGTCAATACAATCTTGATCGTTAGAAATCATGACAATATCTTCACATTCTTCAAGAAAATTCCAACCGCTCCATGATCACTGCTCCATTGGACTTTGTAACTCATCATGCACTATGTATGAGATGCAATCCACTTTGCTCCTTCCCTAGACAATAAACAAACATGCCAAAACAATTTGAACTTATCCTCATACAATGATCACATGTGTCTCCATTATTACCACTCATTAGATAATAAACCAACAAACTTGATCGGTTAGGGTTTAACAGCTGATAGGGTTTACCAATTACATTACATAGAAAGGTTTAACCCTTTTTACCGTTTTATCAGTTCAACTCATAAACTTAACATATCGGTTTACAATGTCCTGCACAAATCTCTTCTTACCAGTTACTAGCCAATATAAAAAACAACAATATCAGCAATAACATGAATACCATTACTGGTTCAATTGACATAAATGACAACATATCATTAATGGAATCTCTATGCAAAATTACAACAAACTCAAAATGCCAACAATCTCCCCCTTTGGCATTGATGGCAATAAAAATATCAATGCCTTTGATTGGTGTTGAGATTGGTGAATATGAATCCTAGTTTACATTACCAGATATTCACCTTGTGCTGGTATTGTGTTGTCACTGATGTCAATCGGTATGGGATGACCACCAGTAGAAGAGATGTATGTGCAAGACTTGCTATGGAGAAGTATAGGTTGTGATACCTTGGATATCACCTTATGTTGTAGAACACTGGTAAGGTTAGGAGAGTATGTCAAATGGACAAGGTGTTTGAGTGTTTGTTTGTGATGAAGATGCAGAATGTTATCTGAATCACATCAACACTGGAAGAGAAGAATGAACCAGTATGTTGTAAGGTTGCAGAACAACAGGACACCCATCGGTTGAAGATGCAGTCATCATGTAAAGAATGAACGACAATGAGTGTGCTCCCATCGGATCTACTAGTGATCAAAGGGAATGCCTTAAGTGCATGAGATTAGGGTTATGCACTGGACCAACAAAGAAGGCATGATGAGATGCCAGTACAGAAGAAGAGTGATGTGTTTGTCATTAAGACAAACTGATTGAAATATGGTCTGAACTGATAAGGAAGAGGGTGAGGCCAAGTAGATCTAAATAGAGGTAAGTGGACTGATTGAAGACAGAATCTTGTAAATGTTGATAACATGGTGTCATCAAGAGTGGTAACCAGTATGTAAGACCACCAATTATATGGACGAGGTGCAGATCTAGAAGACTCTCACTTTGTAGAATGAGCACACTTTGGATATATATGTCTGGAGACCAGCTTAGATGTTTCATCGATAGCTCAAGCAAAGTGCAAACATGAAGAGTTAACTAGTATAATGAGAGACACCGACAGGGTTAGCAAACAATAAGAGAAGAGGAACCGGTAGCATGTTTGGTTGGTGATCCTATCTAGACTGGTGTGAAGAGACAAGTTAGTAGTTGGTTGATGTGAATGCCACATGGTGTCAAAGTGGCAATCTTGCAAAGGTTGGAGATGTGCAGTATCAAGTTAGGTATCTTGACAGGTGTGCATTAATTATTGATCCCATGATTTGTGGATCGGATCTGATGTGTGTGGCTCGAGGAAGAACAAATGACAGAGTAGAATCAGGGAGTTGTCAGCACCTGGATCGAAGCAAGAAGATTAGATTGAAAGAATACCTTGAGAAGAAAACAACAGAGGTATTAATGGCAGTTTGATAGATGGAGCTAGATATAAAGGATCGTGTTTCCAATATCTAGAAAATGTGTTTTAGAAGGCACAAAAAATAGAAAAGATGAATAGATGGACATCAAGGTGATCAGATCATGCAGGATTTGATTGGATTCAGTTTTCCCCATAGATGGTGAGGAAACCCTAACTGTCCAAATTTTGAACTAGGCTTTGGCGAGAAAATGAGCCTATAAGTGTGAAGGCCAAAGAGATTGTTTGGTGATGTTACATAAAATAATATAGTGCTATTGCAAGTTGAAAGACTTTTGCAAGTAGAGAAACTCAGCCAAGCCACCAATGAACATCTGTGAAGAGAGTGAGAGAGAGAGAGAGAGAGAGAGAGAGAATCGGTAGTGGTCATACCGATAGAGCAGAAGGGAAGAAGAACTGCAGAGAAGGAAGACCATGGACCGATTGAGTCAAGCACTGGTAAAGTGGAGTGCTATGAGGAGGATATTCTACAAATAAGAAGAGAAGAAGAGGTGTACTGGTCGGGCTTACTGGTAGAGGAGCAACAGGTGAAGAGAAACAAGAGAAATGAGTCGATGTTGCAGAAAAGATAACTCACCGACAGAGTAAGGTATTTTAAATGGTTGCAAGATTCACTTGTAACAAGATAACTACTTATGTATTTGATGTTTTATATTGTGAACACTAAGTTGTAGCTCAGTGCAGGGGTTGTAGCCCATAAATCAGGTAGGGGTTGTAGCTCCTTGCGTTAGTGCCCTAAATCACGGATCGTAGTTCCTTTGGGTTATATCCCATAAACAAGTCAGGGATTGGTGCTCCTTGGGTTGGTGCCCTAAACTTTGTAACTGTCTTTTTATTGCAAGGCTGGATTGGAGCAATAGACTCCAATAGTATTGCTCACCGAGGTTTTTCCCATCTTGGGTTTTTTCCTCATACATACTGGTGTTATGTGATGTCCCTTTGTGTGTGTGTGTGTGTGTGTGGATTTTAGTTGTCTCCTCACTAACTGGAAAGTTTGCATTATGTTTGATCCATAAACCGGTATGCTCACAAGAATAGATAAAAGGGAAAAGATTTGGAGAACCACTGAATCACCCCCTCCCCCTCTCAATGGTGTATTGTGTCTAAAACCTCGCTCTGTTTGTTTTCAACCTATTGCTGGTACACCTAATCAGACACATAATTATTCTCCTCAATCAAATAATTCTTCTCCCCAATCACATAATTCTTCTCCCCCTTTGACAACAATGCCAAAGTGAAAGTAAAAACATGTAATTCTACTCTCACTATGCATCAACATCATACTGCAATTTGATGCTCCTCCTATGGAATACATCCACTTCTTCATCAATCCATGTAAGATTGTACAAATAATTTAGGGAGTGATACAATAAACATCATGCTCAACTAACTTCATGATGAGGGACAACCCCCAATTGACTTCTAAGATACTCAAAAGTGGTCTTAGGCCGAGGTTTGGTAAAGATATTTGCAAGATGCTCCTTGGCAGAAACATGCTCCAAGATAACATCTTTACTTTGAACTTTTTCCCTCAAGAAGTGATAGTTCAATTCAATGTGCTTAGTCCTTGTGTGGAAAACAAGATTTTTAGAAATGTTTATTGCACTTGTATTATCACACAAAATCTTTATTGGTTCTGATATTTTCATCTTCAAACCTTCCAAAATGTGCCTCATGCACATAGCTTGTGTGCAATTCATATAAGCTTCTACATACTCAGCTTCAGCAGTAGACTATGAAGTACAACTCTGCTTTTTACTACATGAAACTAGCCTTCATCCTAGAAAGAATGATCCATCGGTAGTACTCTTCTGGTCATCAATATTTCCTTTCGAATCAGCATCTGTGTATGCTTTTAAATCAAAATTTCCACCATATGGATACCATAACCCATAGTCAATAGTACCTTTCAGATATCTAAAAATTCTTTTGGTTGCCATCAGATGTGCCTCCTTTTGATTCTTCTGAAATCTAGCAATAATACCAACTGCATGGGCAATATCTAATCAATTGTGAACAACATAGTGTAATTTGCCAATCATTAACCTGTATTCCTTTTAATCTACAGACTTAGATGCATCTTTGTTGGGCAACTTACAACCTATAACCATTGGGGTTCCAACTAGTTTATAGTCACTCATATTGAAAGTCTTCAAAGCCTCTTTCACATACTTGGATTGAGTAATGAAAAAACCATTCTTCATTTTCTATATCTACAAGCCTATGAAATTTTTTATTTCCCTTACTAATGACATCTCAAACTCATTCTTTATTTCATCTGAAAAATGATTACTCATGTCATCAACAAATACTTCACTGACCAATATTTCATCTCCTTCAAACTTGAGATAAATGTTATTGTCATCATTGGTTCTAAAAAATCCTATCTTCATCAGATGAATATGAAGTCATTCATACCATGCTCTGGGTGCTTGCTTTAATCCATACAAAGCTCTATGCAATTTGCATACCATGTCTTCATTATCTATCAATGCATAACCATCAGGCTGCTCTATATAAACCTCTTCCTCCAATATCCCATTCAAAAATTCAGACTTAACATCCATCTGGTATACCTTGAGCTTCTTATGAGCTATAAATGCAAGTAATGTTCTGACACCTTCCAGTCTTGCTACTAGTGAAAAATTTTCTCCATAATCTTCTCCTTCTTCTTGTGCATAACCTTTGCATACTAATCTTTTCTTGTTGCAAACTACAACACCATCTTCATTTAGCTTGTTTCTAAACACCCATTTAGTACCTATAACATTCTTGTTTACTGATCGGGGTACCAGGGTCCAAGTGTTGTTCTTCTCAATTTGATCCAACTCCTCCTCCATAGCTTTAACCAAATTATCATTACCAAATGTCTCCTTAGCACTTCTAGGTTCAAAGGTGGAGATCATGCAAGAGTTCTCTATTTTTCTCCTTCTATTTAGTACTCCAACATCCTTATCCCCAATAATCTGTTTAGGACTGTGATTCAGTCTCACATACCTAGGAATAACATGATCACCCTCTTTAGGTTCAGCTTCTCCATTATTATCTTCTTCTGAATTTATTTTTTCCAATTGAACATGTACATCAAGATTTGATTTACTAGTTTCTGATTTAATAGTTTTAGGTTCCAAAAGAAAAATGCAAGGATCTTCATCCTTCTTCTCAAAAATAGTTCCTTCTGAAACTTCAAGACATTCATCTACATGAACATCAACACTCCCAATAATTTTTTGTGTCCGGTTGTTGAAGAATTTATAGGCCTTACTCTTGGTGGAATAACCAAGAAATATTCCTTCATCACTCTTAGCTTCAAACTTGCTTATGTAATCACCTCTTTTAATAAAACATTTGCTTCCAAATATCTTAAAATAGCTAACATCAGGTGATCTCCCATACCAATATTCATAAGGGGTCTTGTCCTTACCTCTTTTCACTAGAACTCGGTTCATTGTGTAGAAAGCTGTACTTACAGCTTCTTTCCAAAATGTTTTTTCTACACCTCCTTGTATTAACATAGTCCTAGCATTCTATTGTGGTGTCCTTGGTGCAGAAAGTTGCCGCTTGATACCATTCTCATCACAGTACTTAGTGAATTCCACAGAAGTAAATTCACCGCCTTGATCTATTCTCAGACATTTTATATTTTTCCCACTCTCTTTCTTAGCTAAGACCCTGATGCCTTGAATTTACCAAAAGCTTCAATCTTATCCTTCAAGAATGTGACCCAAATCATCCTTGAACAATCATCAGTGAAGATCATGAAATATCTGTCACCTTGAATGCTTCTTGTTCTTATTGGTCCACATAGATCTATATGAACCAAATCTAACAAGTGTTCTGCTAAGAAGGACTTTCTCTTGAAAGTTGAAGAAGTCATCTTTCCTAACTGACATTCTTTACAAAGAGCATTAACCAATTTGTCTAGCTGAGGTAGACCTCTTATTGTCTTAGACTTGCTTACTTTAACAATATTGTCAAAATTTATATGACAAAATCTCCTATGCCAAAGCAAGCTATCATCTATTTTTGCAATCAAATAGTTGCTAACTTTAGGATTAAGATGAAATAGATTACCTCTGGTATGTTTTCTAGTTGCAATCAATTCACATTTGTTGTCAAAGATTTTGCACATACCATTTCTAAACTCTAGTGAGTATCCTCTGTCATTAAGTTGTACCATACTCAAAATATTGTGCATTAGACCTTCAACCCAATAGACATCGTCAACACTTCTCTTCCCATTAAGAGAAATAACTCCCTTACCTTTAACCATACAGGGTGAGTCATTGCCAAATCTGACAACACTGCCATCAAATTCCTTCAAGGAAAGAAATTTTCTCTGATCACCAGTCATGTGATGTGAACAATCACTATCAATGATCCAATCATCAAATTTATCCATCCTAGATACTAGTGCCTTCTAATCTAATATTTCTTCCTTAATAGCTACAAACACAATATCTTCACTAGTATCATCATCAGATTCTTCATCAATAATACCACTGTCAATATCTACAAGACAATCTCTCTTGCCTTTACCCTTATACTTCTTAAATTTGTCTCTCTTGTATTCATTTTCACCATTAGGGAAATTAGCTACTATATGACCAATCTTGTTGCGTGCAAAACATTTTAAAGGTATCTTAGCTTTATATTTACCAGTGCCTCTAGGCAGTCATTTTTCCAACAATGCTTCAAGTTCCACTAAGTTGTCTTCATCATCAACATCTCTACTAGATCTAGATTCATAACCATGGCCGACATCTCTACTTCTTCTCATGGATGAGTTAGAGACAGAAGCTCTAAATGTAGATTCTGATTTCTGTACACTACTATCATAGCCATTTAGTTCAAAAGTAGTAAGTTTGCCAATAATAAATTCAAGAGTTAGTCTTGTCAATGGATTTAAGCTCCTAAATAGCTGCAACTACGATAGCATAGACCGGTAGTAGGGTTCTCAACACCTTATTGATTACTGTGGCATCTTCCACTTTCCCTCCCGCACTCTTTATTTCACCAACTATCTCTTTAATCCTTTGACCATACTGCTGGATATTTTCACCTTCAGACATTCTCATGTCATCAAACTTTCCTCTTAAACTCTCCTCTTTAGAAATCTTAACATGTTCATCACCACTATAAATCTCTTCATGTTTTTGCCACACTTCATGTGCAGTTTCAAGACCATGAACATCTACATATTCAACATCAGATAGGGAACTGATAATAGCCTCTAATGCTTGGTGATTTTCTTGTTGTTCTTTCTTCCCATCATCAGTCAGAATTCTAGTAGGTGTAATATACTTAGCTCCTATATGATCCCAATATTGACTACCAAGAATTTTAATGTAAATCTTCATTATGTCGCTCCATATTCTATAGTTATCTTTGTTGAACTTTGAACCTTCTTTCTTCATCACGATCTATGAGATCTTTTCCCTAACCTGTTAGGATTTTAGATTAAAGAGGACCTAAGATGCTCTGATACCAATTGATGGTATGCTGAAAGAATAAGTATCTGGTAGAATACTGAGAGGGGGGGGGTGAATCAATATACTAAAAAATGGATATAAAGTTCCCAAACTCAAATTCAATCACACAAAGTAAACATATCGCAGTCAAGATCAATATTCATAAGAATACTTGACATCAACCGGTTTGACTATTATGACAACTTAACAGTAAACAACTTCAATCTTGTAAACATCAACAATGATTAATCATATCTCAACATATTCATCTCTCAATGCTTCTAGTTGTCATGCCTTATCAGAAGTTAATCAAATCAACAAATAAGATGATAACCACAAAAACATTCACCACTTGACACAAATGTTTATATGTGGAAAACCCAAATAGGTAAAAACTATGGTGAGATCAGACTCACAAGGATAGCTATCTGAACTCTTTTGAAGTTCACCCTGTTAGGAGCCAAGCCTATTAAAGCTTTACAATAAGTCTTGTTAAGAACTAATTCTGGTTAGGAATCACTCGGTTAAGGGATTTACAAATATGCCTTGATGAAAAGTACAATACCTTGTTAGGAGTAACCTCACTGGAGGATTTAAGAATCCAAGCTAGTGGACCACCTTGTTAGGTGATTTAATGAGTAACCAAACTTGTTACAGCTTACCTAGTTAAGGGATTTCACTTCTATTGTAATTGTTAGAAAAAAATAGGTTTTCTTGATCTGTCTGAATAGCATTACATTTTCTTGATTAGATCCTTTTAAGCTTCAATCTGCCTTACTCAAAGTGCATATCCATTCACTGGTTAGGCAACAACACACTCAAGATGTTTCTACCAATCTTGCCAACAACTTTTACAAGCAACTTAATCGACCTTAAATACAAATCAATTAGGTCGGTAACACAACAAAAACCTAATTGTCATCATCGAGATTACAAACAAGTTGGTACAATCTTGACAGTTAGAAATCATAACAATCTCTTCACATTCTTCAAGAAAATTCCAACCGCTCCATGGGACTTTGTAACTCATCACGCATTGTGCATTAGATGCAATCCACTTTTCTCCTTCCCTAGACAATAAACAAACGCGCCAAAACAATTTGAACTTATCCTCATACAATGATCAAACATGTCTCCATCATTATCACTCATCAAATAATAAACCAACAAACTTGATTGGTTAGGGTTTAACAACTGATAGGGTTTACCGGTTACATTACATAGAAAGGTTTAATCCTGTACATCGTTTTATAGGTTCAACTTATAAACTTAACATACTAGTTTACAATGTCTTCCACAAATATTTTGTTATTGGTTACTAGCCAATGTAAAAAACAACAATATTAACAATAACATGAATACCATTACCGGTTCAATTGACATCAATGACAACATATCATTAATGCAATCTCTATGCAAAATGCCAACAGTATTTGATAAGTGTTGTAAATTTTTCAAGATAGTGGTAGTTCAGATAATCTTGTTTCAGAAGAGATGGTGAATAAGTTGAATTTGGAAAGATTGAAGCACCCTAAGCCTTATCAAATATCATGGATTCAAGATGATCATAAGTTGTTAGTAAGTGAGAAATGTTTGGTGAAATTAAAAATTGGGAATTATCATGATGAAGTCTTGTGTGATATTATACCTATGGATATTTGTCACCTTTTGTTGGGTAGACCTTGGCAGTTTAATAGATAGGCAATACATGATGGCTGGTAGAATACATACACTATTGTGGCCAATGGGATGAAGCAAACCTTGTTGCCCTTAGAGGAACCTTTGAAGAGTGAAGTCTGTACAAATGCTAGAATCTGTTTGGTGGATGGAAGGAAATTCCTGGATGGAATGAGACATGAGAATGTGTGTTTTTCTTTAGTTCCTAAGAAGACTGAGAATCTAGAGCATGAAGAAGAACAACCAGAAGAGATAAAAGATTTGTTGACAGAGTATGAAGATATTATTTCAGATAATGTGCCTAATGGATTACCACTTGTAAGAAGTATCAGTCATTGCATGGATCTGATTCCCATAGCTAGTTTGCCTAACAAAGTTGCACACCAGATGACATCGACAGATAATGAAGAGTTGAATAGACAAGTGCAGGAGCTATTGCAGAAAGGTTTGATCAGAGAAAGTTTGAGTCCTTGTGCAGTACCAACAGTATTAGCACCTAAGAATAATGGAGAATGGATAATGTGTATCGATTATAGAGCAATAAACAAGATCATAGTAAAATATTGGTTTCCTTTGCCTATGATGGATGACATAATGGATTGTTTGAGCAGAGCCAAATACTTTACAAATATATACTTGAAGAGTGGATATCATAAGATTAGGATCAGAGAAGGAGATGAGTGGAAGACAATATTTTGTTAGTATTTTGATGATTTTTAGTTGTGATTGTCATTGATGGATACACACTTATTTTATGTACGAGTTATTCTCAACCGGTATTATGTGTTGTGTTGTTCACATCGGTACTATATGTCATTAAATGTATAGTCTTTATTTGTAGAAGACTATTGATGTTTTGCAGAAGATGCTTACCGATCAAAGCATGACCGAAGACCTCAAGCAGTATGCAGACCTCAAGCGGTATGAAGACACCAAGCGCTACAAGGACCCCTGGCAGTAGTTAATTTTTAATTAGAACACTATGTTCCAGTTTACCAGTCTTTGTTTATTGGCAATCAGTATATTGTGCCAAACCGGTATAATGGTAAAGTGTGATGAGTTATCATCCACCGACATTTTAGCAGTGTTTCTGTGTCGTGTTACCAAATGTGTCTAGATGCACTATACCTAGGAAATTGTAGTCTAATCTTATTGGACCGACATGAAATCAGATTCTTATACGAGGACATCATGTATAGGGTTTTGGAGAGTTGATGCGTGCGAGTGTTAAATAGAAGATTAGGCTTGTGCGAAAAAGGTATCTCACTACAGAGATTGTGAGTGCAAAGGTTAGAAGACTAAAGTAATGCTGCAATGCATTAACAGAGAACTGTCAAGGATCTAATCAAGCATTTTGTGCTACTTTCTAGATCATTCACTTGTTGATTACTAATCTCTTCAACAAGTCTAAAACCCTTAACCGGGTAGACCCAACCAAGCCTATTGTAAATCCTCTAACAATGTGGTTCACAGTTGTGGATCTGAAATCCTTTAACATGGCTTATCTCCTAACAGAGATCTAGATTCCTAACAAGATCTGTTATGGTGAAGAACATTGTAAGGCCTTAACTAGTCTGACCTTAACCAGTCTGGTTACTATTCTGTAGATAGTTGACTTGTGACTTTTACTCGTCGTGGTTTTTCCCATTTGGGTTTCCACGTCAAATTATCTTGTGTTATGGTGATTGTTCTTTTGTGGGTGAATGCTCTATTTTCTATTTGGATTGTTTATGTTTTAACCGGTTTGTTGTTTAAACTACTACACCGGTCTGTTGGAAAATTGTTTAAGAATTTGATTAAGTTTTTAGGCATACTAAGTCACCCCCCCCTCTTAGTATTCATCAATTGGTATCAGAGCCAACCTTTCTATAAGTCTAACCACTTGGAAGGAGATATGAGGAATACAACATGAGGGAACTCACTCACCATCTTACTAAGTCTGAGAGAGCCTATGATGAACTCAAAATCAAGTATAAAGCCTCTTTGGCCAAGAGAAGAGAACTTGCTGAGAAATTGATGAAATTTACTAAAAACAACTCTTCCAATGAAGAACACATGGAGGCCCTAGTCGGAGAAGTGGAAAAACTAAATGAATCCAAAACTAGCCTAAGGATGGAGTTAGAAGGACTGACTATCAGGACGATTCAGGAGCTAGAAAATAGAAAAAAAAAAGAGCGTGAGATCTCTAAGTTGAAACAAAAGATTGGTACCATCAGCGCTCATCTACAAGAGGGTAATGAAGAGAAAGAAGAAATAAAAGAAGACCTAAATGTTGCTATCTCTCATAATTAAACCTTGATGAAAACCAATGGTGCTCTTTCTAAGGAACTTGCTGAGTCAAAGAGGATACTTGCAAAGTTCAACCGGAGTGCTGCTAAGCTAGAACAAAAGATGGAATCAGTGAAGCTATCAAAAGATACCACTGGACTTGGTTTCTCTGCATATGAGGAAGGTGAAACCTCTGGAGACAAGAGTGATGCACCAAAGGAGAAATCGACACCTAAGAACAACATCAAGAGAAAAGGTAAGCCAAAGTTTAAACCTATATGCTTCAACTGTCATAAGGAAGGATATACTGCCAATGTATGTAGGAGCAAGGCTTACAACAATTTTCCTTACATACAAAACAATGTGGCTAGAATTGGTAGATTTAATGGTCACTGTTATGCATGCAACAAGTTTGGGCATAGAGATTTTGAGTGCAAGTCGGTTAGGAATAACTCTGGAAGTTATGCACCAAGATTTAAAGGAGTTGCCCTAGAACCGCCTATGAACCGAAACCCAAACCGGTACAGAACCTATGACCACTGGCCAAATGGTTATGGAGTGGCAAACAGTTGGAGAGAAACCTGTTTGATCTCTCATGGTATCGGTCACACTATTGCAACATGTAGAAGGAAGAATGGAAATGTGAACATCCGACCATGGAGAACACCTGGAATGGTGTGCTATCATTGCAACAAACCAAGACACACTGCTAGAGCATGCAGACTAAGAAAGAATCCATCAAGAGACATACCGGTCAACCTAGAAGGGAAGATTGACGTTGAAACCATTCAGGTAGATATGGATAAAACTTGGAAAAATAAATCTGAAGAGAAGCCACAAGATATACCAATTCCTACACCCAGTGTGGAGACCCCTGAACCGACAAGCTAAGCTTTGAAAAGCTTAAGGGGAACATATCGGTAACAATGTTTAGAACCCCTGTAGTATATCGGTAAAGTGCCTTTATCGATATTGGTTACCTGTCAATCGACAGAAGAAACAAAGTGGTAAAAGGTAAAGTTAGGGTTTGTGCCCTAACGGTGATGCATTTATTATGGTAGGTAGGAGCTTATTTAAAAGTGACTTTCGTTGTCATTTTTACTTACCTATTTTCAAAGAAGAATTTTTCTAGCTTGAGTAGAGCAACAAGAGCGATTTATATTGCATTCGAAAGAATTCAAAAGAAATCTCACAAAAGATTTTGCAATCATTTCAAGCTATCAGTGTGGGAGTCAGAGTGGTAAACAAGCCTCTGAAGAAGTGTGTTGTGCTCAACATCGACAAGCCCTAGTTCGGATTGTGAAGGTATTTCTCATTGAAACATTCTTGTCATTTGGAATCTTCTAGATATGGCTTTTGCATATAAAATCCATTCTAGTTCTACTAAACCTGAGGAATCACCTGAGTTTCTTAAAAAGAAGATGAAATATAATGCCCTATCTCAAATTCCAGCTAGAGTCATTGTCAAAGGGGATATTTCAGGATATATTGATTGCAAACTAGAAGACCTAGGGTCTCTAGTGATTTGGTCCCAGCTGAGTCTGTTCTATGGAGATGATAAGAAAATTAAACTTGAATACAACATAATCGAGAAGAAGAAACTACACAATGCAGTATATTTTCTCAAAGAATTTACAGAAGAACACATTAGGATTATTCTAAGTAGGGTTCATGGTGATAAGATATACCTTGAGCGAACCCATGATATTACACTGGAGGCAGTTCATGCTGTGATAGGTTTCTACAATGTTGGGGAAGTCCCCGTTCTTTGCAAGATCACCAAAACCAAAATGACAGAGCTCACCAGTTCTGTGAGCAGCCAACGGGCAATGATTGTTAACACCATAAAAGATGGCTTGGTGAAGTATGCGTGCATGGTAATTGGGTATAGAGTATTCTATGCTAGCAGAATGAATTCTGTTCCTACAACTGCAGTGCATGCCACTTATAGGATGATCAAGGAGAATGCAAAATGTGACTTATGCACCTACATGCAGAAACAACTCATGGAGAACCTGAAGTTGATCAAAGTAGACAAAACCCTGAGGTTTAAGTTCGGTCAACTGCTTGTTAGTTTATTTTTCTATTTTCAAGGTTATTTTCTTGGAGTTGGTGATGTTCAATGGTCAAGTGACCTACCAATTTCCAGACAAATAAAGGAGAGTCTGCAAGTAGTGGGAACTATGTATCTGAAGACTCTGAACAGGTATTTTGATGAGTTCAAACTAAAGATGAACCAAAGAATGAGAATATTTGGTGATCTAGTTAAAAAATATGAAGATGACATATGTTTCACAATCAAAACAAAACATTGCATAATGGAAGTGGTTATGAAGTGGTAAATGATATACTGACAGGGTATGCCTCTACCCTACGTGCTTTACCACTGGATCCCAAGATGGAGAGGACCGATACTTAGAGAGGATCAAACCTATTGAGGTACCGAAGTAGAAAAAGAGTAAAGCAGTGCCATCGACATCAACACTGGTTACATCTACCGCCAACCCTAAAGTGTGGTTACATCTACCGCCAACCCTAAAGTGACCAGGAGGTCACCTGCCAAAAAGAAACTGGAGGCTATTCTGCCAAAGGTATTCGAAAGGAAGAGAAAAAACAGGAATAACTCATCGGATTCAGAAGGCACTGAACCAGAGGTAGAAATGAAGAAGACAAGGCAATCAAGAAAGAAGACGAAGTCAACCGGTAATGTACTAGCAATCTCTACACCGGTAAATATAGATATTTCCTCTTACAAGCCTATGACACATTGTCAAACAACCAGAAATAATATTATAAGGAAAGTTCTTGATGATTTCAATGATAGTGAAAAGGAGGATGTTGAACAAGAACTTATTAAATATTTATGTAATAATGATCGGTCACCTTCCGATATTAAATTAGTTACTTCTAAATCTTTGTATGATTCTTTGGACAATAAATGGCACATTGCCATTGAAAAGGAACAAGACATCAGGGAGAAAATTTTTGCTCAATATTTTCTAGATGCCTCAAATTTAGAATTGTTTGAGATTATTGATAAGTACAAAGGAATCTTCTTCATGTGAAGAAGAAGACTTCAGCTACTTAGAGGCAAAACTTCTAAAGTAGAAAAAGACACCCATCTGCAGGTTAAGGCAATTGTCAAAATGCAAAAGGTATCTAAAGCTAATCGATAGGCTGAGCAATAGCCTGACCTATCCACAACCAAACTGGATGAAATCTTCGACATTCTAGGTGAAAGAATAGCAAAACAAAATGACCCCATTTATGTTGATGCACTAGATATTGTGGATACCACTTCAGATAAGGAGAAAGCTAAAACAGAGAGAGTGGAGAAAGAAAAAGATGAGAAAGTGGCAAAAGAGAAACTTGAGAAAGAAAAACAAGAGAAAGAGAAAGCGGAGAAAGCGAGACAAGAGAAGGAGAAGAAGAGGGAAGAAGAGCGGAAGAAAGAAGAAGAGAAGAGGAGAGTGGAAGAGGAGAAAGAGAAGGCCACCAAGGTAGCCCATGAAAAAGAAGAAGAGGAGATCAAGGCAAAGGAAGGAAGACAGACACCTACAGCAACCGGAGATCAAGCCAAGAAGGTTGATCCCACTAGTCCCACCGATTTGACTCTTTCCTGTCTGACTCAATCAATTGATGAAACTGAGCTACTGAGGAGCAGTTAACTAGTGTAGGTCAGCTTGGAAGAACTGAGGAAAAAGAAAGAAGAGGATGTCATTTAGTTTATTGTTGACACTTTTTCCAATCTAATCCCCGGTACTAACCTTCCCAGTATTGATTCCTCGCTGGCTAAGCTAAAACTTCTTTGCACAGTAGTAGATGATAAAGTGCAATCTTTAGAAGATGTTGCTCAGATTTCTGTAGAGAAGAAGCATGAAAAAGATCTAAAAGTTTCATTAGTAAAGCAAAAGGATGTAGACAGAGAAAAATTGCTTAAGCAATAGGATGATATAAGTTTAGCTATGGGTGAAGGTAACCTGCTCTTGAGAAAAATATGCCAACCTCACCTATTTTGTGAAGATGCTCTGAAATAGAAGAGTCAACTCCAATCGGAGTTATAGAAGTATATCGGCAACTTCAAATTGCCATATGATCTATTCACAGTGTATGGACAAACTGTTCATACTCACCTGCATCATATTGCAAATATTGACTTAGAGATCTACAATCAAACTCAAGATCTGCAGGAGCTCTAGTTTCTTCTATTACCAAAATTGCAAGTTCTTTAGAAGTAATTTCTAAACATGGAAGCTATTACCGTAACATGGGAGATGAGCACTATTGATGCAATGGAAGAATTAGCCTTCCACATGAAGACTGAGAGTGAAATTTCTGCTTCCCTTCTTGATTCATGGTCTTCAAACATGAAGAATTTTATGCAAAACTTTAAATCTCTTTTTGAGAAGTTTTACTCTTTATTGTCATGAACATATACTCTATTTTTTATATTATGCAAAAAGGGAATATTTTGCATTACTATGTCATTGTTGGCAAAGGGGGAGTAGTATACAATTTTATGTGGAGTAGTATTGAAAATTTCATGCACATACTTGTAATTTTTGCAAAGGGAGTAGTGTATATGCTTAGGGAGAGTAATTTTGATTATGGCATCTATTTTTATTTTGTAAGCATTTATATGCTTAGGGAGTAGTATACAATTTTGGTATTCTGATGATGTTTAGTTGTGATTTTCATTGATGGACACACTTATTTTATGTATGAGTTATTCCTAATCAGTATTATGTGTTGTGTTGTTCACACTAGTACTATATGCCATTAAATGTATAGTCTTTGTTTGTAGAAGACTATCAATGTTTTGCAAAAGATACTTACCGGTCAAAGCATGACCGAATACCTCAAGCATTATGAAGACACCAAGTGGTACGAGAACCCCTAGTGGCAGTTAATTTTTTATCGAAACATTATGTTCCAGTTTACCAGTCTTTGTTTATCAACAATCGGTATACTGTGCTAAGCTGGTATAATTGTAAAGTGTGATGAGTTATCATCCACTGACACTTTAGTGGTATTTCTGTGTCATGTTACCAAATGTGTCTAGATGCACTGTACCCAAGAAATTATAGTCTAATCTTATTAGACTGACATGAAATCAGATTCCTATATGAGGACATCATGTCTATGGTTTTGGAGAGTTGATGGGTGTGAGTGTTGGAGATAAGATTAGGTCTGTGCAAAAAAGGTATCTCACTACAGAGATTGTGAATGCAAAGGTTAGAAGACTGAACTAATGCTGCAATGCATTAATAGAGAACTATCAAGGATCTAATCAAGCATTTTGTGCTACTTCCTAGATCATTCACTTGTTGATTACTAATCTCTTAGACAAGTCTGAAACCCTTAACTGGGTAGGCCGAGCCAAGCCTATTGTAAATCCTCTAACAAGGTGGTTCACAGTTGTAGATCTGAAATCCTTTAACAGGGTAGTCTTTAACAGGACTTATCTCCTAACAAAGATCTGGATTCCTAGCAGGATCTGTTCGGGTGAAGAACATTGTAAGGCATTAACCGGTCTAGTTACTATTCTGTAGATAGTTGACTTGTGATTTTTACTGACCATGGTTTTTCCCATTTGGGTTTCCATGTCAAAATATCTTGTGTTATGGTGATTGTGCTTCTATGGGTGAATGCTCTATTTTCTATTTGGCTTGTTTATGTTTTAACTGGTTTGTTGTTTAAACTACTACACCAGTTTGCTGGAAAATTGTTTAAGAATTTGATTAAGTTTTTAGGCATACTAATTTACCCCCCCTCTTAGTATTCATCACATTCAAGACAAATGAAGTACTGTATGAATGGTTGGTGATGCCTTTTGGGCTAACTAATGCACCGAGTACTTTAATGAGGCCGATGAATGAGATATTGAAGAAATTCTTGGGTAATTTTGTTATTATATATTTGGATGATATTTTGATTTTCAATAAGATAAAAGAGGAACATTTGTTGCATTTGAGACAATTTTTGCAGAGGTTGACAGAAGAAAATTTGCTGATAAATCTTAAGAAGTGTAATTTCACAAAGGAAGAATTAGTTTATTTGGGATTTGTGATATCTGAGGATGGTTTGAAGATGGACCCTAAGAAAGTAAAAGCAATTGTTGAGTGGCCTACATTGGAAATCATTGGAGAGGTAAGATCATTTCATGGATTGGCTAGTTTCTACTAGAAGTTCATGATAAATTTTAGTTCCATTTGTAACCCTATCACTGAGACAATGAGGGGAGATCAGAAGGAATTCAAGTGGAACACTAGAGCAAAAAAAGTTTTTGAACTGTTGAAACAAAAAGTGACTAAACAACCTGTGTTAGCTTTACCAGATTTCAATAAAATATTTCAAGTAGATTGTGATGCAAGTGGAACAACAATAGGAGCAGTCTTGAGTCATGAAGGGAGAGCAGTAGCTTATTTCAGTGAGAAATTGAATGATGCCCAGAAGAGATATTCAGTGTATGATCAAGAATTTTATTCCATAGTTAAAGCCTTGAAGAAGTGGAGACATTACCTTTTGCCTAAGGAGTTTATGTTGTATACAGATCATCAAGCTTTGCAGTATTTGAACTATCAGAGTAAGTTGAATCAAATAACATATGAGATGGGTAGAATTTTTATAGAGTTACACCTTTGTGTTGAAGCATAGAAGTGAGAAATCTAACAAAGTTGCTGATGCATTGAGTAGGAGAAGGACTTTGCTGACACAGATGAGAGTAACATTATTAGGATTTAAGGAATTGAAGACCTTGTATGATGATGGCCCGAATTTTGCAGAACCTTGGAGAGAATGTAGAAAACCAGTCATGGTAGATAGAAGCAAGTGGTTGGATTACTTAATTCAGGATGGGATGTTATTTAGAGGAGTTCATTCAAGTGCATACCTAAGAGTTATATTAGGGAGAATCTGATAAATGAGAAACATAGTGGAGGATTAGTCAGACACTTGGGTAAGTGCACCAAGATGGTGAACAAAAAGGAGGGTATAAGTGGCTACTTTTTTTTTTGAAGATAGGTAGACCTGAACTTCTAAGAGATATTTGAAGGTCATGCACTCAAAAATAGGAGTTGAGAAAAGAATAAGAATTGTAGTACTCTAAATCTAGTTTCTAAACTATTAATTTTTTTTAAAAAATGGATAAGATTAAGAGGGTCAAACCTTTCATGCACGAAAAATTGTTCTTGATTTTTTCAGAAAAACATAACATGGCTATTTTTGTGTGCTGCATAAAAATATGTAGTTAGATTTAGTATTTTTCAAAAACCTTTGGTAGGATGATAGGTAAGCATGAGATCTAGTATTTGTGTATTTTTTGGTAATTTTCCTTTGAGTATTTTTTTTTAATGATTTTTTGAAGTGACCGCATCCTAAAAATTTGGTACCTGTTCGTGTGCTGGGCATAACTTGCATCAAAATAATAAAAAATGAAAACTTTATTTTTAAAGTGTATAGAATCTAGTTTAGAACAATAATATGTAATTTATTTTGAATTTGTTCAAGTGTATCAAAAGTTATTAAAAAAATGGTAAACATATGTCTGCAAGGACTATCAAGGCACTGGTAAAGAAAATTAAAGTTTACTATGCTAATATTGTCCAAAAATAGAAAAATTTATATGGTCAAAAAACTGAGAAGATGTGTGAGATTATGGTGGTAATTTTAGAGATACCCACTTGATAATTAGTAAACCCAATGATGACGAAGTCGAGAAATCATGTTGGATGATGAAAAAACATGTAAAGGGACAAAAATGGGGGAAAATGGGCTTGCAAGTCTTAGGGTCATTTTCCAACCCTCTTACCAAGCCAAAACCTGCACGGGTTTTGAAAAACAAAAAGTACTATTCATAGTTCTACATAACTCGTACAGGTTATGTAGAACTAAAAGCATTATTTTGTGTTTCACAAAACCCGTACGGGTTATGAAGACATAATAATGTATGCTTGTAAACTTAGCATTTACTACATATATGTATAGACATGCATATATAATGTGTTTATGTATGTATATATGCATATCTATAGTTACATATACATATATTTATATAGATCTATGTATATATGTTTGTATACATGCATGTATCTCTTCTTTTCCTTCCCCCATCACTATCTCTGTCTATTTTGAACCCTAATTATCCTCCTTTAAGTTCTATCTCATCCCTCTCCCCTTCACACTTCTCTCTCTATCAGTTCTCTCACCCCTTTCTCCTTCTTGTTCTCTCTCTACCTCATGTCTCTCACCCTCTCCTCCTTCTCCTACTCTCTCCCTATCCCATTCTCTCTCTCTGTCTCTCATTATCCTATCCTATTCTCACCCTCTCCCCCTTCTCTCTCTTTCTCTCCCCTCCCTTTCTCTCTCCTCCCTCTCCCTCCCCCTCTCGTTATCTTATCCTATTCTCTCTCTCTCTCTCTCTCTCTCTCTCTCTCTCTCTTTCTATCTCTCTCTCATTTTCCTAATCTCCTTGCCCCCCTCTCTTTATCATATTATCTTTCTCTCTCCCCCTCCCTTCTATTCTCTCTCTCCCTCTCCCTCTCTTTATCATATTCTCCCCATCTCTACCTTCCCTCTCCCTCTATCCCAATCTCCTCTCCCTCTCCCCCTCTCTCTCCCTCCCCCTCCCCTTATCCTACTCTCTGTCTCTGTCTCTCTCTCTCTCAAATCTCCCTCTTCCCATCTCCTTTTTCCCAATCTTCCTCTCTCTCTCTCTCTCTCTCTCTCTCTCTCTCTCTCTCTCTCTCTCTCTCTCTCTCTCCTCCCTCCCTCCCTTCCTCTCTCGCTCTTTCCCTCTCCTTTTTCCAATCTCCCTCTCTCCCTCTCCCCCTCTCCTTATCTACTTCTCTCTCTGTCTCTAACTCTCTCTCCACCCCCTCTCCTTATCCTATTATATTCCTCTCTTCCTATCTCCTATTCTCTCTTACCCTCTCTACCTCTCTCCCTCTCTCTCTCTCTCTCTCTCTCTCTCTCTCTCTCTCTCTCTCTCTCTCTCTCTCTCTCTCTCCTATACTCTCTCCCTCTCTCTCTCTTTATCCTATTCTCCCCATCTCCACCCTCCTTCTCCCTCTCCCTCTCTCCCAATTTCTCCTATATCTCTCTTTATCCTATTCTCTCCCTCTCTTACTATCTCCTATTATCTCTCTCTCTCTCTCTCTCTCTCTCTCTCTCTCTCTCTCTCTCTCTCTCTCTCTCTCCTATTCTCCCCATCTCCACCCTCCTCTCCCTCTCTCCCCATCTCTCTCTCTCTCTCTCTCTCTCTCTCTCTCTCTCTCTCTCTCTCTCTCTCTCTCTCTCTCTTATCTTAATCCTTTTCTCACCCTCCATCCCTTCTCTTTCTTTCCCTCTATCTCTCTCCCCACTTCCTATTTGGGTCCTAGTTCTACATAACCCGTACGGGTTATGTAGAACTAAGGCCAAAACTTGTAGTTCTACATAAAACCGTACTGGTTATGAGAAATTGTGAACGTTCACATTAAAGGTTTCCATAACCCGTATGGGTTATGGTAAAATCTTAATATATTTTAGTCCCAATGGCCTAAAAACTAGCATTCCAAGTTGTTTGAAGGGCCCACTACTTTTGCACATGATTTTCTGGCACAATAATAGTCAAGCTTTCATATTTTTTCTCACTTTTTCTTTTAAATGATTAATTTGTCTCGTATATTGGATTGTTTTAGAAGTTATTTTATCATTGTTACTTTATATTATAACAAAATGATGATCATTTGTTGTTTTTTTTCTTTGATCATGATTGATTTGTCTTGTATTTTGGGTTTTTTGTAGTTATTTTTTTATTATTACTTTAGATTATAACAAAATGATGATCATTTGTTGTTTTTTTTCTATTTGATTGCGGATTGTCATCATGATGTTATGTGTAGGACAACGAGAAATAACAAGAGAGGAACAAATGAACAAAGGGAGCGTATGAGGAGATTACATGAAGGTACGTCATCTTTTGCACCTAATGAAAGTGATGAACATTCAACAATTGAAATTGATATGATGAATGCACCAAATCAAAATGATCAACATACACCAATTCAAATATATATGATGAATGCACCTAATGAATGCAATGAACATACACCATCTAAAAATGATTTAGTGAATGCACATGTTAATGAAATTGAAGAATATTTACCATTTGAATTTGATGTGATCAATGCACATAATTTACCTAATGAAAATGAAGAGCATGCACCAATCTTAACACCTCTTAGAATTCATAGAAAACCAAAGTTCCTAATAGATATTGATGAAAATATTGTGAAGCCAATGCATGATAAAATTTTTGAAAGAACTTGTAGAAAAATGGTTAGAAGAATTTAGAATAACTATTTTGAAAACTTAAATCAAAGTGGAAGATGCCAATTAGTTGTTGAAATGATTAAAAATCTGAAATTTAGAGAGACAATGAAGAACATCCGAAAATAATAGTGAAAGAACCATTGTGAGAAATCTTTTTGATGCATACCAAGCCATTGGTTCGAAATCATGCACTAAAGATGCTAATGTTACTCATCTTGTCCTCACATTAACCATAATGGGAAAGGAAATGATAAAATATCGTTTAATAAGCAAAACAAGAAAGTCATTAAGGATAAGTAGAACCACATTACACCACGCCTTAGAGAGGCAAGAAAAAATCGAGGATCCTAACAATAATTCTCTTTGGGAATTCTTGGGTAGAATCCCATGCAAGGACAAGGTTGTTGTTGATGCACTAAGAATGTTAATTGAGAAATATTGGCATGACAACATAAGGGTTTCACCCAACCAAAGAGATGTTGCCAGAAGGCAAATTGGAACTAGTAATCGTGAGCCACATCCAAAACACTATTTAGATACAACTCAAACACAATTTTATGAAAGGTTTATTCAAAGATTTTTTGAGATGACAAAACCATTTTATGTTAAGATTAATCATGCACGTACTACATGTTGTTGTAAAGTCCATGTTGAATTTTCCATGCATTATGATATTTATCACTATATATGTTATACTTTGCACACTAACGATGTTTTGCAAGAATGTACTATGTAGACGAGATGACGGGTGCATTTACTATAAGATGATGTGTTTGAGAGGTTTTTGTCCTACATGTGGCGGTTTGCAACAGTTGCATAGATGCCAACATCTGGATAGCACACATAAAATTGGTAAGGAACTAGTTTCTATTGGAAAATACAAGTTAGCCACATATGGTGTTAAAGATGGAAAAGAATTAAAGAGGTGTGAGTTAGTGAAAAGGGATATATGCGTAGCTGATTTTATGAAGATGTTTCAAGAGAAACTAGTGTATGAGTACATAGGTCACACACAAAGAGCTAGGTGGCTAGATGAGAAATTCAAGTTGTGTAAGGACACTATCCCCCTTAGAACTATTGTCTTTTCATTGATTTTTCTGAGAATTATACACTAAAGACACAAAATGAAGTACAATCTATGTATTACCACTCTACACAAGTTACAATTTTTGTACACATAGCATTCATGCATGCACATGATAGCACCTAGGAGGAGATAAAGGTTATAAGAGAATATCACTTTTATATCAGCGACGATCGTACTCATTCCTTAGAGTTTGTGCAAGGATACTTTACAGTCTTCTACGATATTTTAAGGGAAAGAGATATAAGATACAACCAACACTTAATATGATCAAACAATTGCACCACACAATTCAAGAATGCAAGGATGTTCTACTGGTTGACTAGGATGCATGTGACAAGTGTTGTGCAATATTTTTGGAATTTGATTGAGGCAGGGCATGGAAAGGTAGAGAATGATGGTGTGGGAGCATATGTGAAAAGAACTCTTACCAAAGAGGAATTGAAGTACAAATGTGGTGCAATGTTAAGAGATGCATAAACAATTGTGCAATGGTGTAACTCTATGATGGGACCAGGTAATGTAGGTAAGTCTATGGTTTGTAGATATTTTTGGTTAATACGTGAGTCTAACATTTAAAACTATCTATATTGTTGTACACTTATAGGATTAAGTGACATGCATTCATTTAGAATTTCAAATGCAACATCACTAGTTATTTATACTAGACGGATTGCATGCTTTTTCTCTTCGTGTATGCATTTTGTGTGAGATGAATGTGAATCAAAAGAGTGGGTTGACCAATGGTTTTGTAGACCTTTGCAAACCCTAGATACATATCGACTTCCTAGAGCACTAAAAATGAATTAGATTGAAGCATCAGTGGATTTTGACCATGTATCAGACATAGTTGAACCAGGTAAAGGGTTGCAATTTGTTACTTGGGTAAAATCAATTTTAAGCTTAATTTATTAGTACTAACATATGATGATTTTGGTATTAACTTATATCCTTCTATTAAATGTAGACCATGTATATGAAGTTATTGTGGATGAGAATAATGAAGAAGGAACATATTAATTTTTGTGTCATTGTATTGAGGCTAAAAAGAAATTGACTTCTACAGTGGTTGATGGAGAGGGTATTCAGTACCCAATAGGATCTGTTGTTGTGTCAAGTTGTATTGAGACCTCTTAAAATCAATTATTTATCACTTGTTGTATTGATTTGGGCATTAAATTATCCTTTTATAAAATGCAGGTACCCTATCAAAAATTCTAATGCCTGGTTGTTTGAGGACTTTGAGACACATAGACATATTTTACATTACTCAAACCTTCTTGTTGCAACAAATATTCATTTGTTTAAATATCATGGTAGACCTCTTAACAAGGATTTGTGGAATGTTTGTGAATCTAACCATGAGGCAATACTTGAGACAGTAAGGGTTATAGATGATCCATAAGGTTCAGTTGATTGATTTTGAGCCATCTAGAAGAATAATTCTACAATATGGTAGAATAATTTTGACAATTTTATATATATCTTTTGCGAAACGTTGTAACTTCACTTTTTTGGATGTGCTCTACATGCATATGAGCAATAATATGCATATGAGATGTAATGTGCATATGCAGATGCCAAATTTTGTATATAAAAAACATCAATGACTTGTAATGTGCATATCTAGATGCTAAATTTTGTATAAAAAACAACAATGAGTTATAATGTACATATCTAGATGCTAAATTTTGTATTAAAAAAAAGAGTTGTAATTTGCATATTTAGATGCAAAATTTTGTAAATATAAATAGTAATGAGCTTGATCATTTATATTAGATGCCAAATTTAATATATAAAAGTGCCCATTGGGCTGATTTGCAAATTTTGACGGCCCAAATTTGTACCATTTGATTATAAATTTGTACTATTTGATTATAAAGAACTATGTATAATTCTAACATATGTTAAATAACTTGCAAATGGGTATCTGAATATGAAATTTTTTTTCCAAGTGTTTCAGGAAAAATTTGAGTTATTGTTGAATTACCCGATTTGAAGGGCTAGTAGGAATAAGCCTCCTAAGTGCAGTTTTGTGTATTGGTAAGTGAACCAATCAAATTGGGCATGTGAAACCTTGTGTCAAGGTTTCATATGTGTGTTAAATGCCTGAGTTATGTTTGGTTAAGCCATTGAAGTTGTAAACCCCATTTGAGTGGTTGGGTGATGGTTTCAGAGTGCATTGGGACAAGGTGTGAAAGGGTGAGAATCCTAGTATTGGATGATTAGAGTTTGATTGGTGAGAAACTTGACCATCCAGATGCACTCGCATAGATGGTTCATTCCCACGATGAGCATAATGAAAGATGCACTATTTTTCCACCTTTCACTGACAATTTTTGATGCGACAGAAAAAATCTCACCACAAGAAAATGGAATTGAGTTGTGTGAAACCGAGAGAGGCTATTTTAGGCAGTGACAACACAACCCCATCGGTTTGAATGAGGCATCAATAAGTGCCATGGTCTCCAAGTTACGCAATGTCAAAATTTGACCATTTTTTCCACTTTGAGTGCTCAAAGGAAACCGTCGCTACGAGGTGGCTCATAATGATCATACGTCTTGAGGAGAGATACAAGGGAGCACCTAGCATAAACCCAACCACCCAAACATGCTCGTGTGTACATTTCATTCCCACGATGAGAAAAATGAAAGATGCACTATTTTGCCACCTCTCAATGATGATTTTTGATGTGACAGAAAAAATCTCACCACAAGAAAAGAGAATCAAGTTGTCCAAAACAAAGAAAGGATTTTTTAGGCAGCGACAACATGACTCCGTAGGTTTGAACGGATTGTCCATAAGTGCCACGGTCTCCGATTTATGCAACATCAAAGTTTGACCATTTTTTTGACTTTGAGCACTCAAGGGAAAGCGTCGCTATGAGGTGGCTCAAAATGATCGGACGTCTAAGGGAGTGAGACAAGGGAACACCTAATGTAAACCTAGCCACCCAGATGCACTCATACTAATGGTTTGTTCCCACGATGAGTAGAACAAAAGATGCACTATTTTGCCACCTCTCACTGACAGTTTTTTATGTGACAAAAAAAATCTCACCACAAGAAAACAGAATCGAGTTGTCCAAAACCGATAGAGGATTTTTTATGAAGTAAAAAAATAACCCAATAGGTTCAAATGGATCATCCATAAGTGCCATGGTCTTTGAGTTACACAATGTCAAAGTTTGACCATTTTTTCCAATTTGAGCGCTCAAGGGAAAGCATCGCTACGAGGTGGCTCAGAACGATTGAACGTATTGGGGAGTGATAGAAGGGCACACCTAGCATAAACATGGGAACCCAAACATGCTCGCATTGATGGTTCATTCCCATGACGAGAAGAATGAAAGATGCACTATTTTGCCACCTCTCACTGACGGTTTTTGACAATTTTTGATGCGACAGAAAAAATCTCACCACAAGAAAATGGAATCATGTTGGTCAAAAATGAGAAATTTTGTTTTAGGAAGCAACAACATGACCCCATAGGTTCAAATGGATCATCCATAAGTTCCACAGTCTATGAGTTACCCGATGTCAAAGTTTGACTATTTTTTCCACTTTGAGCGCTCAAGGGAAAACGTCGCTATGAGGTGGCTCAAAATGGTCAGACGTCTTAGGCAGAAAGACAAGGGAAATCCTATCATAAACCCGGCCACCCAGATGCACTTGCATTGATGGTTCATTCCCACAAGGAGTAGAACGAAAGATGCACTATTTTGCCACCTCTCACTGACGGTTTTTGATGCGACAGAAAAAATCTCACCACAAGAAAATTGAATTGAGTTGTTTGAAACCACGAGAGGATTTTTTAGGCAATGAAAACATGACTCGTACGTTTGAATGACTCATCCATAAGTGCAATGGTCGTCGAGCTATGCGACATTAAAGTTTGACTATTTTTTCACTTTGAGCACTCAAGGGAAAGCGTTGCTACAAGGTGGCTTAGAATGATGAGACGTCTAAGGGAGTGACACAAGGGAACACATAATGTTAAACCATCCACCCATATTTTCTCACACTGACAGTTTGTTCCCACGACAAGGGGAATGAAAGATGCTCTATTTTGCCACCTCTCACTGACGGTTTTGACGGTTTTTGTTGCGATGAAAAAAAATTTCACCACAAGAAAACGGAATCGTGTTGTCTTAAACTAAGAGAGGTTTTTTTAGGAAGTGACAACATGACCCCATATGTTCAAATGGATCATCCATAAGCTCCATGGTCTCCGAGTTACGCAACGTCAAAGTTTGACCATTTTTTCCACTTTGAGCGCTCAACAGAAAGCATCGATGTGAGGTGGCTCAGAATGATCAAACGTCTTGGGGAGAAATACAAGGAAACATCTAGTGTAAACCTAGCCACCTGGATGCACTCACACTGATGGTTCATTCCCACGATGAGAATAATGAAAGATGCACATTTTTGCCACCTCTCACTGACGGTTTTTTATGGTTTTTGATGCGACAGAAAAAATATCACCACAAGAAAATGGAATCGAGTTGTTTGAAACTGAGAGTGGATTTTTTAGGAAGTGACAATATGACCCCATAGGTTCAAATGGATCATCCATAAGTGCCATGGTCTCCGAGTTACATGACATAAAAGTTTGACCATTTTTACCACTTTGAGCGCTCAAGGGAAAACATTGCTAACAAGGTGGCTGAGAATGATCAGACATCTTGGGGAGAAAGACAAGGGAATACCTAGCTTAAAATTGGCCACCCAGATGCGCTCGCGCTGATGGTTCATTCCCACGATGAGAAGAACGAAAGATGCACTATTTTTCCACCTCTCATTGACAGTTTTTGACGATTTTTGATGAAAGAAGAGATAATTAGCTTGATTTGATGTTAAAATGATTGCCTCAACTATTATTTTATAGGTGATTTGGATGAATAGGTGTGTCTCTTACCCTAAGGCCGACTTGTTATGGAATAAAATTTAAATGAGAACCTTACTTAAGCCAACTCATCTTTAGATAAATTTCAAATCTGCTTTATGCGCTCAAATCTTGTCTTAATTGATTCTTGAATTGATAAACTTCACTTTGTAAGAAAGAGTTTATGAAATAATAACTTCACTTCAATCTCTTCATGCACAAAGGACTCAAAGAAAATTCACTCAATCAAAATACACAATATCAACATTATCGATGTCGGTAATTGGGTACGTGGGTATACACAATATGAGAAATAGATACTTTAAAAGTATATGCCATATGAGTTACAAGTAATGAACAAATTGGATCACATTTCAAGACATATACACAATGAACAAGTTTGATCACATTTTAATAGCAAATAACTAAGTTTCAAGAATATCAAGTCTCATATATATCAATGAACAAATTGGATCGAATATCAAGTTTCATATATATCAAAATGAATAATAATTGTGTACATTTCAAAAAATGGAATAGATGCCAAATCAATAATAGTTACAAAAATGTGGCATGTGCCATGTCTATCAAAGTTGATATATACATATACAAATGTCGAATATATAAAAAAATTGGTCCTTCAATGACCACAACTATAACTATATGTCTCTATCGATATCTATGACTGTGGAGGATCATCAAAATCGAACCTCTTCAGAGCAGTACGTGGCTCTGCAGGCAGTTGCACAAGGACAATTCAAATGTCTTATCAAATATATTTTCTCAATAAAACATCAAAATAACTAAATACTGAACTCTAAATTGTTTGAATTTGAAATGTTGATTACCTCATCTTTGTCTTCTGCAATTCGGTGAGGCTAAGGATCTGTGGGATGTCTTGAAGGGGGTTGTAACTGGTAAAACAACATTAATGCAAGTTAATAACATATATGTTAAATAACACATAATAACTAAAAATGAATAGACTAAAAACCTAAAGCATACCGGAGCCTCAGATGGATGTGATGTGGTCATAGGAGATAAAGTCACAGATGAATCAGTTATGATCATTTCCTATATCCATGGTAAGTGATCCAAAAGGAGTTAACTAAAGAGTTTAAATTCCGTTGTGCACTTAGTGAAAATGAGTTAATCTAAGACAGCCATACCTTTTCCCTTGCTCGTGTTGGATCCCATATTATATGTGTAGGACTTCTACTAAAATGGAATGGTAGAACATCAATAGGATGTTTGGAAGGGGGTTGTAATAGGTTATAGACAATTATACAAGTTAATAACCCAAAGTTGTTGACAAAGTAGATAGGAAAAATACTTTTAACATATGTAGAATAAATGCACACCAAAGCCTCATATAGTTCTCCTATAACCTTAGGAGGCCTCATCGAATATGATGTAGCTATTACTATTTCCTGTATGAAAAATGATAACATGTGATATAGACATAAAATGATTTAGTTATTTTGAACAAGCAAAAATGAAATCCAAAGTGAATATGAAAATATCACCTCTTCCCTTTGTTGAACCTCATTGACATCAGGTGCATTCATTAATTCTGTAAACCCCATATGTTTCTGTATATAGAATAAATAAATAAGTGCATTTATCAATACCTACATATACATATTTAATCATAATATATTTCGACAAATGAATTTAAATTGTACCGAATTACCTTATGTCGTTTGGGTGTCCAAGAGGATATCTTTTTCTGCCTCGGACTACTAGAGGATGGCTTTCTCACATAAGATGTCCTTGAGGCAGGTGGGGTAAACTAACAGAAAAAAATTAACATAAGGGAAAAGAGCATGTATTTAATATATCACTTAAGTAAAAAATATATAAATCTAAATGGTACCGCATAGCTATCTTGGCCAAAGTCAATGGTCGAAAGCGTGATATCATCAAGCTGAGACATCTCACCCATTGATAAGCCCTGTAAAACACCAAGTAATGATACATATAATTAACACAATATATATTGAAACCAATGTATTATTATATTTCTAACAAATTTAAAAATCTTTACCTCTGGTGACAAAACTACTCATGATCGTGGAGTCAACTTATAAGTATGTGGTGTACTCCCACCACCTCCTGCACCCTACAATGCATTTTATTTATATGTCACTTTAAATTGTTCTAAAAATAAAAATTCATTTCTTTTTATAAGATTTAGTCACTTAATTGATAACATGTCATAAACAAAATTAAACACACCTGTGTCTGATAAAGAGGGTACAACATACTGATCAGGTCGTCGGTGAGGACCACATACTCTACAGTGGAAGCATGGCATCTACTCCTGCAGCATGTACATGAATGAGATGTCGAACCATCCTCATCTATGTTAGTGTCTACACTAGAACATACACCCTGGTAGGTGGGGCACATATGCTGAATGGGCTGGCCTGTGCCAAATGATGCATGAGGTGACACTGATGAAGGAGGTGTTGCTGATGAAGGATATGCCACTAATGAAGGAGGTGCTACAGGTGCTGGTACATCCTCTTCTCCAACCAACTATGTGCCATGTTGAACAATAACATCAATCAATGATGCTGCTGCTGCCTGAAGAGTCTATAATTCCATAGACTCCTTCAAGGATATAGGGACAATGACATGAACCATGGGTTTAGGAGCTATATACCTCCTATGTTGTGGCTATACTACCCTATGGCCCTAGGTCTATCCTGCATAGAGCCTCTCCCTCTACCCTGAAATTGTCGGATGTCAAATTAATTTGGCTTCTCGTCGAGGATAAACTCATAATACAACTTTCTCAAAAAATATAGAGGCACCTCCCAATTATTACAAGGTAGTTGGTCAAAGACCATATACCACCTATCCCAAAATCTTCTTTCAGCCTAGCATGAACACAACAATGTATAGGAAACTGAGTCGTATTTAGTTCTAGGTTGTTACTGGTAACATGATCAATGAAAAGAGCACATATGTTAGATTTAAGTATGCCCTTTTTTTCACTTGATCATATGACAACCCATTTGCATAAATTTTTTGACATCTATCCCTCCATGAACCCCATTTCTTAATCTCCCTAGATACCTCATTTACACTATTGGCCATTGTTTCTAGCATTATGGCAAGGGTTGAGTGGTGCTCAAGTCTAGAGGACCTCAACCTATTCACCAATATATAAATTTGGCCACTATTCTGTGTAAGGCGACTGATGAGATCCTCTTGTGTGGCATCTACATGATCTAATGGAGGATGTGGAGGGTTTCAGGGTGGCGGTGGTTGTTGAGGAGCAACATTTTGAGGATTTTGTGGTTGTGGAGAAATGTATTGAGGGTTTTCTTGTTGCTCATGTGCAATTTTTATAGGGTTTTCTTGTGTTGCTTGTGCAGGAGGAGGTCTTTGTTGTCTAATTATTTTTTGGGGATTGCTTGAAGAATCTGACATCAAATTAATAAATAAATAAATTAAATCAATTAAAAAACACTACTTCAATTAAAATGCAAACAAAAATAATCAAACCAATCAAATCTTACCTATTCGACGAGGTGCCATTGTTGTAAATTGCTCTTAATGCTGGAAAATCCCAAAATAATTACAAATCCATGCGGGTTCTGCGGATGTTTGGCTTCCTCTTATTGTTGTTCCATAGGTTTTGGCATTGAAAATGGCCAAAACCCATGGGCTACCCCAAAAAATAATGTTCCTCAAAACCTGTACTTTTGATTTTTTATTAAAAAACAAAATGTTCCTCAAAACCCGTATGGGTTTTGAGGAACTTTTTGTTTTTTAAATTGTTTTTGGCTAGGCTTGGTCTTACCAAGCCTAGCATGTTTTTGAATTTTCAGAACCTGCACGGGTTATGAAAAATTTGGTTTTGTTTTTGGCATGTGGCCACTTTTCTGTTCACCATCTTGGTGCACTTACCCAGTTTGGTGTTGATAAAATAGTAGCAGTGGTGAGTGAGAATTACTTTTGACCCTAGATTCATAAGGATGTTAGGAAATATGTGCAAAGTTGTAGCGTTTGTCAAGTTGCAAAAGGGTAGTAGTCAGAATGTGGGATTTTATAAACCTTTGATAGTGTCGGTAAGACCTTGGGAGGATATAAGTATGGATTTCATACTCGGATTGCCTAAAACGTAGAGAGGGAATGATTCTATATTTGTGGTAGTGGATAGATTCTCGAAGATGGCTCATTTCATACCTTATAAGAAGACATCAAATGCATTACATGTAGCAGACCTATTTTTCAAGGAAGTAGTGAGATTGCATGGATTACCTAAGAGAAAAGTTTCAGATAGAGACACTAAGTTTGTTGGTTATTTTTGGAGAACACTGGGGAAAAAGATGAAGACAAATTTGAAGTTCAATTCTACTTTTCACACACAGACTGATGGATAGACATAAGTAGTTAACCGGAGCTTGGGAAATTTGTTAAGATGTTTAGTTGGAGACAAAACTAGAAGTTGGGATTTGATTCTTGCAAAAGCAGAGTTTTCCTATAATGATTCAGTAAACATGAGTACCGAAAGGACACCATTTGAGTTTGTTACCGGAGCACATCCTAGAGGTATGTCATAATTAAGAGATATTAGTAGTAAAGACCAGAGAAGTTCAAAAGCAGAAGAATTTGTAGATCACATGAAGGACTTACATATTCAAGTTAAGCAATATTTGGAGGAAATGAACAAAAAGTATAAGGAGAAAGTAGATGAGAAGAGAAGACATAAGGAATTTAAAGTTGGTGATGAAGTGATGGTGTATCTGAGAAAAGAAAGATTCCCTGTTGGAAATTATAACAAGTTATAGATGAGAAAGTTTGGACCTTGCAAGATTTTGAGAAAGTTCAGCTCAGGAAATGCATATGAAGTGGAGTTACCAGATAGTCTGAGTATTTCACTTGTATTTAACATTGTAGATATTCATCAATATCATGAACTAGAATTCAGTGAGGGCAGTATTGCAGACTTGGAGAAATAGTTGCCCCAAAAGGAACCGGATCAAATTGAAGATATTTTGCACAATAGGATTGGATTTATTCGATGGTTCAATGGTGTAATTATTATGAAGCTTAGCCAAGGTTGGAGAAAATACACATGATAGTATTTCTTGGTGTAGTAAAGAAGGGATTAGGACACAATATTGAAGACACATCTATCAAGTTGTCACATTTGGATCATTTTTTGGCAAGTTATTGCTACTGATTTTCGAGAGAGTTTTTTGTTACCAATTGCCTGGACCTATTTGCATTGGTGATCTACCATATCCTTTCCATAGCTTGCGGAGCCCTGAGAATTGATTTCGTTGTTCCTTAGTGTGTGGTCGACCTTCCGTTTGATTCTCACTTCGTCCTTTGGATTTTTTGGAGGATTTTATTTGTCGGAGGCTAACCTTGTTGGTTTTTACATGTTAGGTCTTATTCTTCGAGTTTTGATCCCTTTTGGGCTGACCGGATCCCCTTGGATTGTATAAATCATTGTAATAGAGCATTAGAATGTATCTAAAGAGTTAGATAAAACATAAAAGCAAAATCTTAAGTTTGAGGCCCCGATTGTGACTTGTTCTGTATTTTGAGCATATTTTAGCAAGCCTGTGAGTCGGTTACTGTAACTTGGTTGGTTGTAATCAGTTTTCATGATATAATTCAATCTATTATGCATTGCCTCCATCACCAATTTCCTTGTTGACTGTTTGGTAACTGTGCTCTTCTCAAATCGACAACAAGATTGATGTAGTTTTTAGATTTGTGTGTGAAAAGGATGAAAAAAGAGAGAGATGTTTGTGAGGACATAATTACATAACCTGAGGAATATAATGAATAGAATATAATGTTATTTTTAAATGAGTGTTGCAGAGATTGTGTAATGCCCACCAAGAAACCTTAGAGAATAAAGCCAACTAACAACCTATCTAAACATCATAGAGATAACTTTTTTTAATAAAGATAAATAACTATTCATTTAACTATTTATCTTTGTCAGCTGTCTCTTTTTTGTGTTATGCTCTATCTAGCTAGTCTTTAATGTCTTATCTTTTGATTATCTTTCTATAAAAGGGTTTTAGGGCCCCTTCAAAACCCACTTTTCACTTAATCGAAAACTATTCATTTAACTAAAAAGATCGCATCATCTTAAGTGCACAAGCAGAAATTAAAGATACAACATCACACTATTCTTTAAGGAATTCCATACATTACACTTACATGATTACTTATCATTAATGTACAAGCAAAAGTAGACTTATATTATCCCATATACATTCCCAAGATTTTCCAACAAGAGATATTTCCTACTTAAACTATTTCCCACAACATAGAAAAGTTACCATTTATACTATAGAATTCCAAACGTGAGATATAACTTATCTAACTCTTCTAAGATACTACATTCATTTTATTTCAGCAATATCCAATTATTCTTATTAAAACATCCAACATGGTAGAAACTATCAATTCCTGTAACATAGCGAACACCAATTTCATATAGAATGAACATATGAAAATATCATTACATTTCGTAATACCTCTCATATATGGAATACATTAATAATATTAGTCAATTGCTACAAATGGAATTTCATAATACTATAATCACATGAATGATATACAAGTACAATTGCATATATGAATATTTACATATGATAGAGATTATATTTGCATCGCAAATCCATAGCACTAGAAGTTGAAGAGAAGAACTAACATCCATCATGCACATGGATATATAGTATGGAGAACACCCCAGAGGTATATCAGAATTAAGAGATATCAGCAGTGAAGACCAGAGAAGTTCAGAAGCAAAAGAATTTGCAGATCACATAAAGGACTTACATATTCAAGTTAAGCAACATTTGGAGGACATGAACAACAAGTACAAGGAGAAAACAAATGAGAAGAGGAGACATAAGGAATTTGAAGTTGGCAATGAAGTGATGGTGTATTTGAGAAAATAAAGATTCTCAGTTGGAACTTATGACATGTTGCAGATAAGGAAGTTTGGACCTTGCAAGATTTTGAGAAAGTTCAGTTCTGGAAATGCATATGAAGTGGAGTTACCAGATAGTCTAAGTATTTCACCTGTATTTAACATTGCAGATTTACATTAGTATCATGAACTAAAATTCAATGAGGACAATATTGCAGACTTGGAGAAATAGTTGCCTTGGAAGGAACCAGATCAGATTGAAGATATTTTGGACAGTAGGATTGGGCGTAGTACCTGAAGCAGTCAATAGAAGGAGTATCTTGTAAAGTGGAAGGATGAATTAGTTGAAGATTCATCTTGGATTTCTCAGGAAGAGGTAGAATGCCTTGGTTTTCCTCTAACCCCAACAAAGTGAGAGACTCATTTTTTTTTCAACAAACCCGGATGTTTGATGCAGGAGCATCCCCGGTTCTTGGCAATATTGCATCAAGCAAAAATATTTCCTTTCTGTTTTGCAGTTTCAACATTTCATTCTGCATATTTTGGAATTGGCTCACTGGATCTTGAGGAGTTGGTTTTTTCTTGAGGACTTGATCATCTACCTTATTCCTAAACTGCAGAGCATTTGGATCATTTTCTAGCAAGTAATCGCTATCGGTTTCCGAGACAGGTTTTTGGTATCGGTTGTCTAGACCTATTTGCATTAGTGATCTACTAGATCCCTTTCGTAGCTTGCAGAGCCTTGAACATTGATTTTGATGTTTCTTTGGCATGTGGCCAACCTTCCCTTTGATCTACACTTTATCCTTTGGATTTTTTAGAGGAATTTCTTTGGCGGAGGCTGACCTTGTTGTTTTACACGTTAGGTCTTGTTCTTCAACATTTGATCCTTTTGGGCCGATCGGATCCCCTTGGATCATATAAACAATTGTAATTCAGAATTAGAATATGGAGAAGTTAAGATATAGATAATAGGAGATAGCTCTTAAGATTTGAGGTCTCGGTTGTGAGTTGTTCTGTAATTAAGTATGTTTTAGTAGGCCAGTGAGCCAGTTTTTGTAACCCGGTTGTTATCAGTTAATTGTAAACAATTTTCATGATATAATTCATTCAGTTTTATATTGCCTCCATCATATCCTTGTGTTTCCTTTTTGTTTATCTTGTTGACTGGCCCGGATTGATCTCTTTGAGGTCCTTCCTAACCGATGACTGCACCACTTTGGAAAAAAATTGTCTCACCTTCCAATGTCGCACCATATACCATCTACCACTTGGTTATTAAATTATAAATTTCTTGTTCTATGTTTTGGGAATATTAAATTTCCATTTAATTCATCTTCTTATGAAAATATTATTCATCCTACTAGAGTAAAATAATTGATTTTGCTTATTTATTAACCCCTCAAAGTGCCTTGCACAAGAATGGGATCGATTCCCAACATATTACATGATGCTTCAGCTGCAAATATTAAATTTGACCTCCTCCACGTACGCAAATATGAAAAATTATTTTAATCATTTGTATTGGAAATAAACCATTAAGAAATCATTTAATTCATTCCCAAAGTGTATAAAACTTAATCTTGAGAACGAAATTGAAACAAAACAAAAACAATTCAAACTAATTTTTTTTTGTTAATGTTGATTGTTGTTTGCCTAGGATGCTCCTACATCATTTCTCTCTCTCTCTCTCTCTCTCTCTCTCTCTCTCTCTCTCTCTCTCTCTCTCTCTCTCTCTCTCCTCTTCTATCCTTTTATTTCTCTCTCCATCTATCTAACTCACTCATTCTCTCTCTATCTCTTTCTATACATATCTCTCTCTTTCTCTCTATCTCTATCTCTCCATATTTGTCTCACTCATATGCACACATACACTCTATTTCTCCTGCCTCATCTCTATCTCTATCTCTACCTTTTCATCTCTCACTCCTCTTTCTCCATCTTTCTATCCATATCTTTCTATATCTCTATCTCCCTATCGCTCAATCTCTATCTTCATATCTCTCTCCCTATCTCTTATGAAATATTATCTTTGATTCCTACTGAAAAAAGAAGTAAGTTGCATCATCAAAGTTATAAGTGCATTTTTCTTGGCTATTACGAATCTTCAAAAGCCTATGGGTTGTATGATGAAGATAAAAAAAATATATTTATTGCACATGATGTTATATTTTGTGAATCTTCTAAAAATTATGTAAATTATGACCATCAATTAAATCAACTTGATAAATTTGCCAAATTTTCTCCTTCAATAAAAAATCCCTATGAGATTTTTCACTTTGGGTGAGAAACAACTCATTTAGAATCACCTTTGATGGATTCACATGTAGAATCTATACCCCAAGCCATCCCAACTCAAGATGCTCCATCTCTAAACTTGCAAAAATAAACCCCCTCTCATAATGATCTTCCCTATGATGTAGCTAAAATTTTAGAAACACTAGCCACTAATGAAGCTTCTAATCAAGAAATGGAAGAACCTTTGGTCCAACCACAATCTTCCCATAAGTGGGCCAAACAAGTCCAACAAACTTTGAAAAAATTAAGACTCAATGAATAGGTAAAATGGGCATAAGAAGTTCTTGCAAAGAAAGAAAACAATCTCAATCCAATATTGAAGGTAAGCTAGATTCTATGGATGAACTCAATATCATTATGGACTCGGAACCAACTCCCTATTTAGAAGCTAAGAATATTGCCGTGTGGAGGCAAGATATGCAAAATAAGTTTGGTGTGATTTTTAAAAATGGTACATAGGAGTTGGTTGATCCTCCACTTGATTGTAAACCTATTGGTTGCAAGTGGATCTTTAGAAGAAAATATAAAGTATATGGTTCACTTGAAAAACATAAATACCGACTTGGTGTAAAAGGTTATTCTCAAAAGAGGGCATATACTATGATGAAATCTTTGCACCTACAATGAAATGGACTACCATTCTTGCTTTGTTGGCCCTTGCAGGCCAAAATGAGATGAAAGTTCATCAAATGGACATCATAACTGCATTCTTGAATGTTGATCTCAAAGATAACTCAACCTAAAGGCTATGCAGTCAATGGAAAAGAACACTAGGTATGCAAGCTTGTAAAATCATTGTATGGTTTAAAAGAAGTTTCTCAAGCCTGGTATGAAAAACTTACTGGGCATCTCTTGAAGTTGAATTTCAAGCATTTTCAATTGGATGATGTTGTTCTCTTTTTGTTAAAAAGGTTGATGGCATTGTTGTCTATCTTGTTGTTTATATAGATGATTTATTTATCATGAATATTAATTAGGATCTTATATTCAAAGTGTGAAAGAAAAATTGAAGAAGGGGTTTGATATGATTGATTTGGGTCACCTTCATTACTATTTGGGTATTGAGGTGATTCAAAAACCCCACTATATCTCATCACCCAAAAAACAAATATTGGTGAACTTCACAAAACGTTTGGCATGGTTGATTAAAAACCACTTATATGGAGAAAAAAATGAAACTCACATCAAATTACTCTACCACATTGGTTGATGCAACTACATATAGGCAACTTGTGGTCAGTCTAATTTATGATAGAACTACTCGTCTAGATATTTATTTTGTTGTTAGAGTTCTCTCTAGATTCATGCAATAGCCTAGATAAGCTCATTGGTTAGAAACCAAATGAGTTCTTTGATAACTACAAAGCACTCAAACTATGAGCTTTAATACTTCAAGACAACATAGTCTTCTTTGCTTCGATATTCAAATTGAAATTATGTAGGTGACTTGGAAGATCAAAAATCTACATCTTCTTTCTTAATACATATTGGGTCTACTGTCATTTCATGGAAATCTAAAAAGACTTTAGTACCAACCCTATTCTCTGTAGAAGCTAAATATATGGAAACCTCTCAGGCAACTCCTGAAATCTTATGGCTTCAAAGAATTTTTGAGTATTTACAAGAACAATAGGTTTCATCCACACCACAGTTTATTGACAATCAATTTGGAATCAAAATGGATAAAAATACAATCTTTCACAATTAAATGAAACACATTAACACCAAGTTTCATTTGATTCGGCACCATGTGAACAGGGTTATTAGTTAGTCTCTATTTTTAGTTTTGTCTTCAGTTTTGATAGTAATTTTGATAGTTTTATTTGACAGTTGAACTATTCATTGTTGCCTTCTCTTTTTTCTGTATGCTTCTTTTACATTGAATAAACATATAGTTCACTCTTTTTTCATTTCTATTTTCATTTGAAATCTTTTCTTGACACTTTATATCTATCTCTATCTCCTTGAAGCCATATTTGTCTCGCTCTTCACCCCTTCTATATCCTACTCTTTCTCTCCCTTTCTCTCCTTCTCTCCCTATTTCAAACATAACATGAGCATGTTCATAATGGAGCCTAATTATGTTCTTGATTCAAATATTTTATTTCAATCATGTCTGGATCCCTATAAGTGGATGCATAGTTTATTTGAAACTATTACTTCTCTAATAAGACCTTTGAACAACATCAATTTTTAAATGGTCTACCAATTGACATCATATTCTATAGAAATGTATGAAAAAAATAGAACAAAATTTCCCCTATTCACATACCATACCTCTTCGACATACCCATTACACATTAGGGTGTAATTAGTAGTTTGCATTTACTTACACATTATGGTAACAATTGACATCAACTTTATTATCTTAACTAATTATTACTTCAATAATTACATTTATTTAATTTACTCAAAAGAACTAATTAGTTTGGTTAAACCCTTGCAATTATACAAATAATTATATTATTATATTTATTATAACACTTATTAATGTAATATTTTAATTGATATTATAGTATAAATGCTAGTCTTGGTGGATGACCTTAACATATAATTATCACTTATTCTCTTCGGTAGCTCGTCGTGATGATGAATCATACAGTATGATTAGAAAAGTTGATAACAAAAAAACACAGAGTCAAATCTAGAAGCTCACATTCACCATATATAATTATCATTACAAATTATGCTCAGTCAATTGAACTACAATCCTTTATAATATTTAAAATAATAATAATTAAAAATTTAGTAGTTGAGAAATAAACGAGTAGAGATAAGTTTAAGATATTAACGTGCATATATGCTTGAGTGCGTGGATAGACTAGGGGAAGATATTTCCATAGATATTTTGACACACAAGTAATCTGATCGTGCGCTGACCGTGAAGATATTTAAGACTGGCATATATACAGTGTATATTATTCCACTTGTGCAGTTTTTATGTGCTTTTCGTTACTCATTTCTGTCCCAAAACAGTGCACTTCAGTTTTCTTTCTTTTACTTTTACTTTTTCGTTGGCTGAAAATAGTATTTTGTTTCCACCGAATTAATCAGATATTATTGAGCTTTTGGGATTTATGTAGATTAAATATCTAGGACCGTTGAAAAGAGGCCAAAATAAGGATAAAGTAAGGATTCGATGCTGTACAACTGTTTACAAACTTATACTAGAAGTTTTGGGTGTTATAAATGGTTGGATTGATAGTGAGAAATTTCCTAAGTTGGGCATTCAAGCTGTAACTCTCTCAGATCATTTTGTATGAGACATCTTTTGTTATTGAAATTTTGTTGTACAACATCTAACAAAACATACAGATGTGTGCAAATTCATTCTAAAATGATTATTTGTATAAATCAACATTGAAATTTGTATGCAAAGTGTATAAATATTATTATATCATTAACTAAGTAATATTGAAAATATTTACAATGAAGTTGATAATTTAATATGTTTAATAAAAGTAATATGACTAATAGAATAAACAATAAATTTAAATATTACCTTTAATTTCTTATGAACATGACTTTCACCTCCTACAAATACAAGTGTTAACATACAATATATCTTAGAAATCAAATAAATAGGCCAAAAATATGTTTGAATAGGATGACTACAACGTGGAAATATAAGTGAACTTTCTATTAATATCGACTAGTATTCTACAATGACAATAAAAGGTGAGGTGTAATAGCATGAACATGTTAACAAAAACTCTTATCTTTTATCTTAAATTTCACAACAATAAATATTAATATTTAAAAACAAACAACACATAAAATTTATTTCTCAATATATTTAATAAATAATATAATTCCAAAATAAATAAAATAACTTCCTCATATATTTAAGATTTAATAATAAATATTATAGATCTAAAATAAACAACACATAAAATTTATGTCTACTTATATTTAATAACTAGTATAATTCCAAAATAAATAAAAGAACTTCAAATTGATATCTCTTACACTTATTAAACTAGCAATTGCACCTTGGTGTGCAATTGTTACGCCGAAAAGACATGGAAGGTCAATAATTAGAGCCCATTATCAACATGCTCATATTATGTTTACAATTTAGAGAGACATAAAGATGGATAGGTAAGGATAGAAAGAAGGAGAGATAGAGGGGAAAGAGACAAACAATGAGAGTGGGGTCAGGAGATAGAAAATAGGGGATAGAGATAGATATGGAGAAGGAGAGGAGGATGGAAAGATAGGGATTTGACATATAAATGTATAGAGGGAGATGAAGGAAGAAAATGAGAGAGGGAGAGATAGAAAGATTAATTTAGAGACTGGGGGTATTATAGAGAGAGCTAGATAGAGAGATATAGGGGTAGATAGAGGTGGGTAGATAACAAGATATACATAGAGGGAGAAATAGAAGAAATATGGAGAGATAGAAATGAATATGCAAATATATATAGCTATAAAGGTATAGAAAGAAGAGGGAAAGAGAGGGGGGTAGAGATAGATGGATAGAGAGAGGGGGACATGTGTAAAGATAGAAGAGGAGAAAGAAAGATAGAGGGAGAGATGATGAGGAAAATAAATCAATGGAGAGATATAGATAGGTAAAGAGAGATAAAGATAAAGAGACATAGAAAGGTAGAGAGATGTGGAGGAAGAGGGAGAGGGATAGATAGTGAGAGGTATAGATGAAGATAGAGTGATAGAGATATAAGGATATATAGAGAGAGGGTAAGAGAGAAAGAAACAAAGAGACAAATTGAGAGTAAAACAAAAAAATGAGAAGTAGAGATGGAGAGAGGGACAAAAAAAAGGGAGAATAGAGGTATATGAGAAAGGAAAGAGAGATATAGAGATATATGGGAAGATAAAGGGAGAGAGGTAGAGATAGGGAGCGAGATAGGGAGGAAGAGAGACAAAGAGAAAGAGAGACAAAGAGAAAGAGAGAGGGGAGACATAGAAAGAGAGGGAGGAAAGAGGGGGAGAGAGGGAGAGAGATAGGTAGAGAGGGAGATAAGGAAGAAAAGGGGCGAGAGAGAGATAGCTCAATGTATAAAGAGGAAGAGGGGGAGAAGAAGAGATATAGATAGATGGTGATAAAGAGATATACAGAGGGATAGAGAAATAAATAGAGAGAGAGAGAGAGAGAGAGAGAGAGAGAGAGAGGTATAAATAGAAATATAGAGATATAGGGTAGGAGAGATGGAGTGAGTGAGAGAGAGGGGGATATATATGAGAGAGATAGAGTAAAAGTGAGAAAAGGAGAGGGAGAGAGTGTTAGTTGGAGGAGTATTGAGAGGAATATTGATAGAGAGATGGGAATATAGAAAGAGGGAATAGAGAAGGAGATAAATAAAAATAAAGAGATGGATAGGGACATATGATTGTGAGAGAGAGGTAGATTGATAGAGAGGTAAAAGAGAGAAAGAGAGAACAAGGATAGAGAGGTCAGCAATCAAAATATGACATGTCTCCATGGGAAGTGTCCACCAATCCAATACATCATGTGCTTAAGGACTCAACAATTCACCTCTAAGATCTCTTAGATGTACCCATTACATATAATACTGACATATTTTTCCTAGAAGATGAAATACATCCAATTAATAAGAAAAGGGAGTAGACATTGATGAATAAACTAGATGCATGATTTTATTATGATGATGGGATCTAGAACATATGATTAACAATGGTGGAATGTTGTGTGGGACATCTCATGTTTCTAGTAGTTTGAAAGATAGTGTGGTGCATTTGCAGAATTCAAAATTTTATTAAACATTTATCTTTAATAGGATGTGGGAAATAGATTTATAGCTTCAGACCTTATGAGCCATTTTTTTCTCAACAAAACTCTATAGATTAAGTAACCTTGCAATCTAACAATGCCCATCTAGTTCGTCAACATTTCACAAAATGTATAAAATTTATGCTCATTTGAAGGAAAGTCAATTGACTAAACTCTCCAAATTAAATCATCCCAATAAGTCACAATGGGTCATGCTAGGTTCTTGTTCAAATTGCATGGACCTTAACAATCCATAAATCACAAGATAAGTCAACTTAAAGAGCATCAATTAATGTCAACAGCATTGATCACCGAGGACTTACATTCATAACCATATGAAAAGTATTTTGCCTTGTGATTTTTTGCATGTATCCCACCTTTACACATGAACTATATGCATGCATTCAAGATATTCCATATATTGCACCAAGAAAGTGAGAAAAAGATTGCTTAATGACATTGCCAAATGAAAATAGATAAGAAAAAATACAATCTTAATAAAATTATATAGCCATCAATTTTTAAAAATGTCTATAATCTTGTTAAATTGATTACAAATGTTAGCATGCAGGATGTAAATTTTGAACAATTCACTTTATTGCATTTAAGTTATAATAAATGCTTCTTGTATCTTGTACATAATTTTATTTATTTATTTTAATAAATTACAAAACTTATAAGAAAGAAAAGTTTCATTGATCTTTTTTATTCACATTCTTATATTTAATTATAACAAATAATATATAATATTAATTTTTTTATATTACCTATTAATTCAAAATAATTATACTTGTATATACATATTTTTATTTTATTTTTTTTCTCAGTAAAAGGCCAAAACTATATTTTACTCAGTTCAGTGCGGGCACAGGTAGGAAAGAGCAGAGAGGAGAAAACCTCCGACCTTAATGTATATACATATTATTAAATTAACTAAAAAGTACAAAATTCACTTCCTTTACCCTTTTATTTAAATCATATTTTAATTATTTATATTGTTATTTTGTATATCTGTATCTTGATCGATAAAGACATGACAAGAATCTTAATTTTTGTTTAATAAAAGCTAACAGCAAACAAATTATATTAAAAGTGAACTTAACAATACAGATATGAATAAAGGTGAATGCAAAGTAAATGTATAGTGATTTAAATATGTAAATCCACAAATTATTTTTTTCAATTTGAGTGAACCCTCATGCATACACGAGAAGCTTGGAAGGAAACGGCTGCAGGTTTAAAAGTACCAAACCAACATTGAGACTGACAGAGTTGGTGTGTTTGATGGATGTGTATTAATTTAATCGGAAAAGCAGCAAGTAGGAAATGTTTAGGGTAATTATGTTGAAGGCATCTCTTATATGAAATGGACAATTTGTTTGAGATGATCAATGGCTAAAATGATCCTTCAAATGTGCAAGACCCAAAAATAGTCCATCGGTAAAAGAAATTTTCATGGCAATGAAAACGGACGATCGTGATCAGTTTGATCGTCTTGTAGGTTTGAGGAATCATTTTAACCGTTGATGGTCCATTTGCAAATCATCCATTTCATATAGGAGATGTAGTACCCCTACTAGTTTGAACTCATTAGACTCATATTTTATTATTGGTTGTTTTTTAGTGGATACATTACCATGATATATTATTAGAATTTTTATGACATTATGCTTTATTTGGAGATGAAATGTATAATTTATTTGCAGTATTTCAGTACTTGTGATTTATGGCATTTTATGTATTATTGCTATGTACTGACATTTCACTTTATTTATACAATGTGGAATTATATGTTGTTGTTTGCGAGTGTATTGGATGCAAGGGGACGATTTTCCTTCACTCATTTCAGTGAGACAGGGAACGTCGCGATTCTCCTTCATCGGTGTGTATGTTGTGTTTTCTATATTCTATATATATGCATGTGTGGTTCGGTGATGCAAGATATTGCAGGTACAAGTACTCGGTAGGTACGGGGTATCGTCTCCACCTGGCTTCACAGGTCTGAGCGTGCCTTATATTTTCCAATGGAAGTGGAGGAGATAGTAGTTGACCCTATTTTACTCAGTTACACTCGTATCAGTCTCGTCAGTTAGTCGTTTTGTCAATTAGTTCGGTCTTCGTATTTTGTCATTTTATCTTTTATGGGTAATTGCTTGAGATTTTTTTAATTTGAGTGTTTTAGTGGATTTAATTAATTAATTAATTATGTTTATGAAATTATCTCATTATTGTATTGTTTATGCATTGAGATTATAAATTTAGTTAATTAAAGAAATTATTAAATTAAGCTGCATGGTATTAAAAATATATTTTTATTTTAAAAATAAATGAATAAAAGGATTAATTGGAATTAAAGTATTGTTTTAATTCTTTATTTAGAAAATTAATTAAATGTGCATGAGAAAAGAAAAGAAAGAATAATATTTCTTAATTATTGCATGTGATAAATTTAGAAAATAAAATAAAAAAAATTACTATTATTCTAAATTTAGGGTTTTTGTGAAAAAGCTATTGAACCTAGAATCTTAGTTTAAATAGGGGTTAGGTCTTTATTTTAGTTACACACAGGGACACACAGGAATAGGTCAAGAATTTAGGTGAAGGAATTTATTAGGGCTCTTCTACAGATTTCTTCCAGGAAAGCTATACCAGGTTGGATGAATTCTTAGTTGTGGGTTTTTAGTAAATGTTTCTATTCTTCTCTGATTGATGTGTGTGTGTAAAGTTCTTTTTAAATACAAACCCTCTTCTGGTGAATTCGAGTTTTATTTGAAAATTCATGTCTGATGTGTATTTCTTGTTTGTGGGAAGAATGTAATTTTGTGAAAATTAGGAAAATTGTTATAGAAAAATTGTCGGATTTTAGGATGCATGGAAATTTGCAAGATTTGTGAGAAAGGGTATTTACCTGAGAAACGGTTTTAATTACCTTAAGAAAATAAATTTAATTACACATTAAATTTATTTGGGTTAATTAAATTAAAAAAAAAAAAAAAGGATTGAAATTTTATTAAAATGAAATTATTGAAAAAGGATTGTTTTTTTTATTGTTCTATTTAAATATATATATAAAAAAATAAAATAATTATTAAAAAAATAATAATAAATTAAAAAAATAATAAATTAAAAAAAAATTAAAAAAAACTACCTACGGTAGCATCCGCTACCGGTGGTAGCAGCTACCTTCAGTAGTAGTGCTACCAGACGGTAGCAATGCTACCGGATGGTAGCACTAGCTATCGGTGGTAGCTTAGGCTACTGTGACAGGGGCTTTTTGCAATTATTAAAGTGTTTTTTTTTAATTAATTTCTAAACCCTATCCACTGTTTCGGGTTTCGTACCTAGGGGTTAGATAAATTAAATATTATTATTTATTATATTATATATGTATATAAATAAATATATGTATATTCATATATGTGTTTATATATATATTTAATATTAGATATGTTTCTTTTGGTAGTTATTATAATATTTTAAATGTTATTTAAAATATTATTTAATTACAGTTTGGAATGTTAATTTAAATAAATATGTTTAAAATAAATTAGGAAAATTATTTGTATTTTAAATCTTTTTGGACAAATGACAAAGTGGATGTTTTTGGTATTAAAAAGTTGTAAATTCTTGTTATCTGGAAATTTGTAAATTGCATGTTATTTATGCTTTACCTGTTTTTAAGGAAAGATTGCCTATAATAGGATCTTGCGTATATTGTGTTCTCAGTCAAGTTTTATTTCATTGCAATTTTGGTTAAATTGTCATTGTGTCCTATGTTATTATTTCTCCTAGACCAGGTGTTGTTGTATAACCTATTTGATATGAGCCATTGTGTGTTTTTGTCCAAATGGTCAATCTTGGGTTGGTATTTGTGTATTCTTCACCTGTGCTTGTTAGGATTGTTTATGGTTGCCTATTTCACGATAGAGTTCTCATAGAGAGAAACATTTCTTGTTAGTGTCCTAAGAGAGAGAGTGGCTTTCGAGCGGGGGTCGTGCCCGAAGTGGATGACAGGATAACCCATCGAAAGTTAGTTAACAAGTAATAACCTAATAATTGATTAGGCGGTGGGTAGATTAAATATTAATTAAGATAAATGTGCCTCGTGCATAGGTGAGTGCTTGTACAGGGCTCATGATGTTACGAGAAGGCCTGGAATGGCAAACTTACCACCTTGTCTTCACAAAAGGATTGGTAGGGTCCACATGAGACTTAGTTGGAACCAGAGGCTCCGGAGAGGATACCAGGAGAAACCTGAGTATGGGGGCTGGGACCTATGGAGGCTGTACCATGGTAACCATCAAGCTATGTGATGACACTCTCTTCTTAGAGTCACTAGTGTTTTGTGAGTTGTGTTACATGGATGGTTGCAGAGTCTTGTAGTCCTTTTATACTTGTCTTACTTTTCTTGCTTGAGGGTTTTCTACTATCTCGTAGCATGGTGGGGTGGTTCCATTTCGAGATCACATGGTCAGGTGGTAGTGCCACTTCCCATCAAATGTTTGGGATTGTATCTTCAGGCGAGGAAAGGCTTTGCTAGTGTTTCTTGAATCGTAGTTTATGTACCAGCTCTTGTTCGAGATCATTGTTCAATTGAGACCTTGTGGTCATTGTATCAGACTTTTATGTAACCTTGATATTGTATCTTTGTAACCAGTGGTATTATTGGAAGCTATGTATTTATGGATATTGTAATATTATTATGTCAGTGAAATGAATGTTATTGTTTTGATCTTATGTTTAAATGATTTATGAAAATTGGATACATTGGAATACTTGTATATTTTTGTTTTGGGATGTATGTGTAGTTTTAAACTTAAGTTTTCAATTTATCTTATTGAATGGATTAACTGTGGTGTTAATATAATCTATGAAATTAATCTTCGTTGGTTACCCTTTGGAAAACTTATGATAGATTTCTGTTGTGTTGTTAAATGTGCAATGATTATAGTTAGTACACTTAGTCTTTAACAAAAATTTTATTTATTTCACCCTTTAGTTGTCTAGTTGTGTTGTTTTCCTTTAGGGTTCCTGGCAGGGCATTACATTTGGTATCAGAGCCCAAGTTTCAACACTAGGTACTCTGGGTTTGTAGTGTGCCTTTCATTGACCATTTTGCTCAGGTCATAAATGTTTGTATCTCTTAGGACTTATCCTTGCTATGGATCTGAACCTTTTTCTCTTTTATAGTTCTAGGTCATGGTTAGGAAAGCTAGGGGAGGTGGCCAGTAGAGTTGGCTACAGGTGTCTATGTTTCTGTAGATGCCTTTATTCCCAGTTGTGAGTTGAAATTAGGAATCATAGTTAGTTTAGTGGACCTTCGGGTGATTCCTTTGGGATCTTATGGAGTTGTATTTGGGATGGATTGGCTATCATCTCATAATGCTCGTGTAGATTGTCGCAAGAAGATAGTAGAGTGTTTAGATGACCTTGGCAGAGAAGTGGAGATTGTTGGAGTTCAGAGGTCGATATCCCTGCGTATGATATCTGCTATGCAACTTAAGCGGTGCATGCGTAGAGGATGTCAACTTTTTGCAATCACTCTTGAGGAATTGGATTAGTCAGAGAGGCGAGAAATCACTCTTGATAGTCACCCTATTCTTAGAGAGTATGCAGACATGTTTCCACTGGATATTCCTGGTATGCCTCTGAAGCGAGATATAGACTTTCGTGTTGATTTGGTTCCTAGTGCAGAACCTATTTTGAGAGCTCCATATCGGATGACTACTCAGGAGTTAAGCGAGTTGAAATTGCAGATAGAAGAATTATTGACCAAGGGATTCATTCATCCTAGTGTTTCCCCTTGGGGTGCACCTATTATCTTTGTTAAGAAGAAAGATGGTTCTCTTCAGTTATGCATTGATTACTGATAGCTGAATAAGGTAACCATCTAGAATAGATATCCATTGCCTCGTACAGATGACCTTTTTGATCAGGTTAAGGGAGCCAAGGTGTTCTCTAAGATTGACTTGAAATCTGGGTACCATCAGTTAAGCATTCAGGATGCAAACATTCATAAGACAACATTTCGTACTCGTTATGGTCACTATGAGTTCACAGTGGTGCCATTCAGGTTGATGAATGCGGCTTCAGTTTTCATGAGCTTAATGAATGGAGTTTTTCACACCTATCTTGATCGTTTCATCATTGTATTCTTGGATGACATTCTTATTTACTTTAGATCTATGGAGGAGCATGAGGGTCACTTACATCAGGTACTGCAATGCTTAAGGGAAAATCAACTTTATGCCAATTTAGCAAAGTGTGACTTCTTCCAGACTGAGGTAAACTATCTCGGTCATGTGGTTTCGGGAGAAGGTATATCTGTGGATCCTTAAAAGATCCAAGCCATTGTTGATTGGCCAGCACTGACCAACATTTCTAAAGTTAGGAGTTTTATGGGTTTGGCTGGATATTACCATCGCTTTGTTAAAGGCTTTTCTCGGATAGGACACCCTATTACTTCTCTTCAGAGAAAAGGGAAGAAGTTTGTTTGGTCAGAACAGTGTGAAGCAACTTTTTAAACCTTGAAGGAACTCCTTGTCAGTGCTCCAATTTTGGCAGTTCCTGATCCATCTGGAGATTTTATGGTATGCACAGATGCCTCTTTGGAAGGTATTGGTGCAGTACTTATGCAGGATGGATGTGTGGTTGCTTATGAGTCTTGCAAACTCAAGAACCATGAGTTGAACTATCCAGTTCATGATTTAGAGTTGGCAGCTGTAATTCATGCTTTGGTTCGATGGCGGCATTTCCTATTAGGGCATCGGTTTGAGCTGCATAGTGATCACCGTAGTTTGCAGTATATATTCACACAGCCAAACTTGAATGCTCGATAGCAAAGATGGATGGAATTATTCTGCGAATATGATTTTGAGGTTCATTATATTCAGGGTAAAGAGAACGTAGTAGCAGATGCTTTGAGAAGTAGGTAGCATGAAGTTTCAGCATTGTTCCTTGGAGTAGACTTGAGAGAGAGAATTCTTGGAGTTCTTCCTCAGGATACTTGGTATTAGGATGTTAGAGCTGTGATAGAGTCCGGAAGGTCTTTAGAGGGTAGATTTTCTGGGTATAACCTTGAGGCAGATGGATTTCTTCGTCACCATGAACATATTTATGTACCTCCTTTGGAGAGTCTTTGTGTTTTGATCATGACCGAGGCCCATCGTGCACCTTATTCGGCACATCTTGGTGTCAAGAAGATGCATGCAGACCTTAGACAGATTTATCATTGGGTGGGTATGAAATGAGATTTCTGATTTTGTGTCGAAATGTTTAGAGTGTCAGTGACTGAAGGCAGAGCATCAACACCCAGCAGGGCTTTTGCAGCCTAATCTAGTACCGGATTGGAAATGGGATATCATTTCCATGGATTTCATTGTTGGTTTGCCTATCTCTTCATGTCGTCATGATGCCATCATGGTCATAGTTGATAGATTGACTAAGATTGCTCATTTTGTTGCTATTCGAGCTTCCTACATAGCAGCAATGGTGGCACGAGTCTTCTTAGAAGAAGTAGTGAGATTGCATGGGATTCTGAGGCGAATCATATCTGATAGAGATCCTGTCTTTACCTCAGCATTATGGACCTCACTTCAACATGCTTTGGGGACTCAGTTGAATTTTAGTTCAGCTTATCATCCAGAGACAAATGGTCAGACAGAGAGAGTGAATCAGGTATTAGAGGACATGCTTCGAATATATGTGATGGACCAATAGTCACATTGGGAGGACTATATATATCTAGTGGAGTTTTCTTATAACAATGGATATCATAGCTCCATAGATATGTCTCCCTTTCAGGCATTGTATGGTCGTCCTTGCCGCACTCCTTTGAGTTGGGATCGGTTAGAGGACAGAGTGCTTATAGGACCGGATATTCTTCGGGAGATGGAGTAGCAGGTAGATAGGATTCGTGAGCATTTAGTAGCAGCACAGGATAGACAGAAGAAGTATGCAGATGCTCATAGGGTAGATTATCAGTTTTTTGTTGGCGATCATGTGTTCTTGAGACTGCATCCGCGGAAGAGTCTGATCCATTATGGAAAGGGATCTAAGTTGGTGCCTCAGTTTGTTGGACCTTTTGAGATCCTTGAGAGGATAGGACCTATTGCCTACCGTCTTGCTTTGCCATCAAGTCTATCCCGCATCCACAATGTCTTTCATGTTTCAGTTCTTCGACCTTATCATCAAGATGTGACACATGTTCTTGATTGGAACTCTTTGTAGGTCGAGGACGGACAACTTTCCCTGCAGCCCGTGCGCATTCTTCAGTGTCGCAATTTGATCCTCAGGGTTCGTACCATCGACCAAGTAAGGGTCCTATGGGACCCAAATGATGAGACCTCGGCGACTTGGGAGGATGCAACAAAGATAAGAGAACTGTATTCTTATTTATTTTAGGCTTCCAAGAGTAAGCCTAGTTTTGGGGGGGAGAATGTAGTACCCCTACTAGTTTGAACTCATTAGACTCGTATTTTATTATTGGTTGTTTTTCAGTGGATACATTACCATGACATATTATTCAGATTTTTATGACATTATGCTTTATTTTGAGATGAGATGTGTAATTTATTTGTAGTATTTCAGTACTTGTGATTTATGGCATTTTATGTATTATTGCTATGTACTAACATTTTACTTTATTTATGCAATCTGGAATTATATGTTGTGTGTTTGCGAGTGTATTGGATGCAAGGGGACGATTTTCCTTCACTCATTTCGGTGAGACAGAGAACGTGATGATTCTCCTTCATCGGTGTGTATGCCGTGTTTTCTATATATATATATATATGCATGTGTGGTTCGGTGATGCAAGATATTGCAGGTACAAGTACTCGGTAGGTACGGGGTATCGTCTCCACCTGGCTTCACAGGTTTGAGCATGCCTTATATTTTTCGATGGAAATGGAGGAGATAGTAGTTGACACTATTTTACTTAGTTACACTCGTATGAATGTCGTCAGTTAGTCATTTTGTCAATTAGTTCAGTCTTTGTATTTTTTCATTTTATCTTTTATGGGTAATTGCTTGAGATTTATTTAATTTGAGTGTTTTAGTGGATTTAATTAATTAATTAATTAAGTTTATGAAATTATCTCATTATTGTATTGTTTATGCATTGAGATTATAAATTTAGTTAATTAAAGAAATTATTAAATTAAGCTACATGGTATTAAAAATCTATTTTTATTTTAAAAATAAATTAGATTAATTGTATTTATTATTTTCTAAAGTTATAATTAAATAAATGAATAAAAAGATTATTTAGAATTAAAATATTGTTTTAATTCTTTATTTAGAAAATTAATTAATTGGAATTGAAGTATTGTTTTAATTCTTTATTTAGAAAATTAATTAATGTGCATGAGAAAAGAAAATAAAGAATAATGTTTCTTAATTATTGCATGTGATAAATTTAGAAAATAAAATTAAAAAAATTACTATTATTCTAAATTTAGGTTTTTTGTGAAAAAGCTATTGAACCTAGAATTTTAGTTTAAATAGGGGTTAGGTCTTTATTTTAGTTACACACAGGGACACACAGGAATAGGTCAAGAATTTAGGTGAAGGAAATTATTGGAAGTTATTGAAGGGATTAAGGGCTCTTCTACAGATTTCTTCTAGGAAAGCTATACTAGGTTGGATGAATTCTTAGTTGTGGGTTTTTAGTAAATATTTATATTCTTCTCTGATTGATGTGTGTGTGTAAAGTTATTTTTAAATACAAACCCTCTTCTGGTGAATTCAAGTTTTATTTGAAAATTCATGCCTGATGTGTATTTCTTGTTTGTGGGAAGAATGTAATTTTGTGAAAATTAGGAAAATTGTTATAGAAAAATTGTCGGATTTTAGGATGCATGGAAATTTGCAAGATTTGTGAGAAAGGGTATTTACCTGAGAAATGGTTTTAATTACCTTAAGAAAATAAATTTAACTACACATTAAATTTATTTGGGTTAATTAAATTTTTTTAAAAAAAAAAAGATTCAAATTTTATTAAAATGAAATTATTGAAAAAGGATTGTTTTTTTATTGTTCTGTTTAAAAATATATATATAAAAAAAAAAAAAATTATTAAAAAAATAAATAATTTAAAAAAAATAAATTAAAAAATAAATAAATAAATAAATAAAAAATTAAAATAAACTACCTACGGTAGCGTCCGCTACCGGTGGTAGTACACAGTACTACCGATGGTAGCAGTGCTACCGGCGGTAGTAGCTACCTACGGTAGTAGTGCTACCGGACGGTAGCAGTGCTATTGGACGGTAGTACTACCTACCGGAGGTAGCTTAGGCTACCGTGATAGGGGCTTTTTTCAATTATTAAAGTGTTTTTTTTAATTTTAATTAATTTCTAAACCCTGTCCACTGTTTCGGGTTTCGTACCCAAGGGTTAGATAAATTAAATATTATTATGTATTATATTATATATGTATATAAATAAATATATGTATATTCATATATGTGTTTATATATATATTTAATATTAGATATGTTTCTTTTGGTAGTTATTATAATATTTTAAATGTTATTTAAAATATTATTTAATTACAGTTTGGAATGTTAATTTAAATAAATATGTTGAAAATATATTAGGAAAATTATTTGTATTTTAAATCTTTTTGGACAAATGAAAAAGTGGATGTTTTTGGTATTAAAAAGTTGTAAATTCTTGTTATCTGGAAATTTGTAAATTGCATGTTATTTATGCTTTGGCTGTTTTCAAGGAAAGATTTCTTGTAATAGGATCTTGCGTATATTGTGTTCTCAGTCAAGTTTTATTTCATTGCAATTTTGGTTAAATTGTCATTGTGTCCTATGTTATTATTTCTCCTAGACCAGGTGTTGTTGTATAACCTATTTGATATGAGCCATTGTGTGTTTTTGTCCAAATGGTCAATCTTGGGTTGGTATTTGTGTATTCTTCACCTGTGCTTGTCAGGATTGTTTATGGTTGCCTGTTTTGCCATAGAGTTCTCGTAGAGAGAAACATTTCTTGTTAGTGTCCTAAGAGAGAGAGTGGCTTTCGAGCGGGGGCCGTGCCCGAAGTGGATGACAGGATAACCTGTCGAAAGTTAGTTAAAAAGTGATAACCTAATAATTGATTAGGGGGTGGGTAGATTAAATATTAATTAAGATAAATGTGCCTCGTGCATAGGTGAGTGGTTGTACAGGGCTTATGATGTGACGAGAAGGCCTGGAATGGCAAACTTACCACCTTGTCCTCACGAAAGGATTGGTAGGGTCCGCATGAGACTTAGTTGGAACCGGAGGCTCAGGAGAGGTTACCAGGAGAAACCCGAGTATGGGGACCGGGACCTGTGGAGGCTGTACCATGGTAACCATCAAGCTATGTGATGACACTCTCTTCTTAGAGTCACTAGTGTTTTGTGATTTGTGTTACATGGATGGTTGCAGAGTTTTGTAGTCCTTTTGTACTTGTCTTACTTTGCTTGCTTGAGGGTTTTCTACTATCTCCTAGCATGATGGGGTGGTTCCATTTCGGGATCACATGGTCGGGTGGTAGTGCCACTTCCCATCGGATGTTTGGGATTGTATCTTCAGGCGAGGAAAGGCTTCACTGGTGTTTCTTGGATCGTAGTTTATGTACCAGCTCTTGTTCGAGATCATTGTTCAGTTGAGACCTTGTGTTCATTGTATTAGACTTTTATGTAACCTTGATATTGTATCTTTGTAACCAGTGGTATTATTGGAAGCCATGTATTTATGGATATTGTAATATTATTATGTCAGTGAAATGAATGTTATTGTTTTGATCTTATGTTTAAATGATTTATGAAAATTGGATACATTGGAATACTTGTATATTTTTGTTTTGGCATGTATGTGTAGTTTTAAACTTAAGTTTTCAATTTATCTTATTGAAAGGATTAACTGTGGTGTTAATATAATCTATGAAATTAATCTTCATTGGTTACCTTTAGGAAAACTTATGATAGACTTCCATTGTGTTGTTAAATGTGCAATGATTATAGTTAGTACACTTTGTCTTTAACAAAAAAATAAATTATTTCACCTTTTAGTTGTCTAATTGTGTTGTTTTCGTTTAGGGTTCCTGGTGGGGCATTACAGGAGACGTCTTCCGCCTAATAAATATATTTAAAATAATTATATTAATGAATTAAATCTTCCTATCTAAATAAATCCAAACATTTTCTTAAAAGTATTCAAAAAAAAAATCATTGTTCAGAAATGTCAAGATCAATTAAACCTTCTAAACTATTACAACCATTAGACGTCTCACCTAATTAATTAAATGATTATAAATGATTGTAACTAATCTGATTCCAAAAATGTCATGATTCGACAGAGAATAAGTCGAAAATTACAGGTATCAATCATGCTCCAATTTCAATACCAAGACATAAAAGTTGAGGATATTTTTGTCGAATTGAATAGTCTTATCATGCCTTGCCATCTTCCTTGGGAGATGTCTCATCTTTATATGAAATCACCTGAAACCCAGTTAGAATTTCTATCCATATTTTCAAGAGCCTCAATAGATTCAAAATAATTTTGATCTAAATCATACCGGATACTCCTGGTTGTTACTCAAGGTTTTCACTAAACCTTCTGAAACAGTTCTATTTTGAGTGAACCGATTTTCCCCTGCGTAGAAATTGCTTGCACGTTTATCATTATACTTAGACCGTACTTCTTCGAATTCATCTGTTGTTTCCCTTTCCGGATCTTGTAATTTCCTTTTGTTTCTTCTCCCTGTCATCATGATATGCAATGATCTACAACAACATATAAATAAAACCAAAGATCTACTACGAAAAGTGACAGATGAAATGAAAAAACTGGTAATACCCATGAAAAAAGTTAGCTGAGATTCCTATCCTGTCATTACTGCTGCACATCATGATAGAGGCTACGCTTTTCTGGTTCACCTTCACTTTGGCTCTCCTCAGCAAACCCAATCAGTACATGACCATTGGAAAAACCAGATTCAACTTCCTATGCACCCAAAACCAATCTCTTTAAGCACTATCTTATGTTCAGATCCAAAATCATTCAAACTCAATCAAAGAAAAAGAAAATATAGTTGAACCATAGGTCACATAATGATGCTCAAAATGCAAACCTTGTCAAAATCCAGGCTAAATACAGAGGCTATTTCTCCTCTATCTGCTTGCCATCTTTTACAGGGATATGCATAATTGCCATGCTGATAAAGGCTTGAGACAAAGGCTTCGTCCATGGAATTGAGATGCAAGCTGTGTTTTTCATTTGTCCAACAGCTGTAAAAACATACCAACTGTTAAACTTTTCTCACTATCAATCCAGCCATATATAACACCCAAAACTTCCCAAGGTCCCAAGTTTTGTAAACACCTGTACAACACCGAATCCTTACTTTACATTTATTTTGGTCTCTTTTCAGCATAGTCTTAGATATTTATTGGAAAAAAATCCCAAAGCTCAATAATATCTGATTTTACTCTAAGTGGAAACAACATACTATTTTCAGCCAATGAAAATGCAAAAGTAAAACAAGCAAACTGAAGTGGACAGAAATGAGTAACTGCACAAGCGGATTAATATAGAGTTGTATATATGCCAGGGAACCCAAGATTTTACCATAAAAATTCGTTAGACCATGATTGTCAAAATATCTTACAGAAATATCTTCCCATGATCTATCCAGCAGCCACGCACATATATATATATATATATATGCACGTGAATATTTTGTACTTATCTCTACTCATTTTTTTTTATCTTATTTAAAAGGGTCCTAGTTTATGGGTTCAATACACTTGATCATGATGATTATATGTTTTTTGATTATGCTATCTATCATGATTGAAATATTTGAAAACGACAAGAGAATCATAATATAATATTAAAAAAAATTGAATGGGAATTAGGTGTACTTGTAAGTATAATAATTTTAATTTGTATTCATGTTGTGTGCTCACTAGTCAAATGATGTTAAGTCTAAGTATCGAAGTGGTAGAGGAATGAATCATACCCTCTTCTTGATCATTAATTAATAATTATTAACAACTTAGTACTTAAATGCTAAAATATAATTTAATATATTATATTAATAAGTATTATGAAAAGTAATAATACTTAAATGCTATAATATCAATTAATATATTATATTAATAAGTATTATGAAACGTAATAAGATAATTAACAAAGTATTATATTTGTAAGAGCTTTATCACATCTAATTAACCGTTTTAAGTTAATTAAATAAATGTGTCATTAGAATAACAATTCGCTTAGATAGTAAAGTAAGGTCAATTGTTACCACAAATTGTAAGTAAATACAAATAGAAAAATTAAACAAAATAAATGTGTATATACTTAGCTTTAATTTTGTTGTGGAAATATTTCTTCAAATGTCAAGAATCTATTTTTCAATACTTTATATCTTTCCTCTAGTAATGAAATAACTTGCACAAGAGAAAAATATAATAGGAAATATACTGCAAGCACTTGATAATAATAATTTGTTGGCATTATGTGAACCGGCATGAGCCTTATGTGAACTGACATAAAGACATAATGATATTGTATGTTGTCATTGATGTCAATATGGGACATAGTGTGAACCGGTATATGCCAGAGTGAAGTGGCATATTTGTTCAAGGTGAACCGGCATGTAGTTATGGGAACTGGCACATGGAAGCACTGTATGACTACTGGTTGGTAGGCAGCTTCCACTTCGGGGTTTCCAGTTGGAGTACCTCAAGTCTGTGTGACTCAATCGGTGATCTTTGTGTGATGAGTTAGCAGTATGATGAAGGACAGATCGTGTTGCCACGTAAGCTCTGTGTGCGTGAAGGATCTTGCATGAAGATGACTATTCCTATCTACCTCAAGAATGTGCAAAGTCTGTCAAACGGTGATAAAGCGTGATGGGTTATCAGCCACCATGAAAACGGTGGATAATGGACGATGGAGAATGTCTGGAGATCGATTCAAGATTGGTGCATTTAATGCAGTATGATCCAATGGTCAAGATCGAACCATTTGAATTGCTCAACCTAACAGGTTTAGGGTTTAGGGTTTTTGCTACCGACCTATATGTTTCCTATAAGGTCGATGTTGGGTTTCTGTCTGAAGTTGTTGGCAAAAAGTTGTGAGTGTGTATCCAAGGAAAGTGATACGTGATTCTTGCCAGACCAAAGGAAAGAAGAGATACCCGCAAAGTGAATGTGTAGAAAGAAAAGAGGAGCCTAAACGAATCTGCATTAGCATTGAGTGCTGTTAATAGATCATTGTAATACCTATTGATTTTTAACCACTTCAACAGTTGTAAAATCCCCTAACAGAGTAGCCTTAACTGGCTTGATTCAAAATCCGTTAAATCGGGTGGTCTTAACCGGCTTGTTTCAAATCCCTTAATCGGGTAACTCGAGGCTAATGAGTTCTGAGAAGCTAGAGAAGCTTAAGAGATCCTTTCAGCTATTGAGTTCTTAAAATCCTCTAACAAGGTGACCCTACCGGGTTTAACCCTTAACCAGGTATCCCTTAACTGGGTGATCCTTAATAGGATTGGTTCCTACCAGAACCTATTGTAATGTCCTTAACCGAACAAGGCTCCTAAGAGAGTGGACTTCTAAAGAGTTCAAAAAGTAGCTTGTGGGTATTCATTCCCACCGTGGTTTTTCCTAGTTGGGTTTCCACGTGAAAAATATGTGTGTCATGTGTAATGCTCTTGTCTTGTGATGCTTTGTTTTATCTGTTAAGCACATGAAGGTTCTATGTTTTATGCATGTCTATAAAACATAATGAACTCACTATTGTGAAGATCTGATGGCTAGGTTTACTAGTTTATGCATGAGAATATAATGATACTGTGGTATTGAGCTAAGAGAAAAGCTTATTGAGTGACTGGTTCATGACTGATTGAGCTATACTGGATGTTACCAGTTGCACTCTATTTTACCGGTATCCCTATTTATCAGTCATTTGGAGTATTTGGTGTCAAACCGATTTTGGACTGTATTTGTGTTTGTACTGATTCACCCCCCCTCTCAGTACCAGTTTGGTACTAGTGGTTTATCATTGAGATATCAATTGGTATCAGAGCACTCCAAGTCCTCTGTGTTGTAAGTTTAACCGCTTGAGGAAAAGATCCTAGCCAAATGATGAAGAGGGAAGGTCCAAAGTTCAACAGGGAAAACTTTGGTATATGGAAAGACAGGATGAAGATATCCATCAAAAGCATGGGTGTTCAACACTGGAGCTATGTTGAAAATGTATATGTTGTTCCTATTGGTACTCTCACCGATGACCAAAAGAGAGAGATACAAGAAAATGGGCAAGTCATGGAAGCCCTCATCAGTAGCCTATCTGACATTGAATTTATTGATGTTCAGGACAAGGCTAATCCCAAAGAGGTATGGGATGCTCTTGAAAATATCTATGGTGGTGATGAGCATGTAAAATAGGCTAAGGAAGAGAGCTTGAGAGGAAAATTTGAAGACATGCGGATGGTTGAAGGAGAGACCATTCAGCAGTATGGAATAAGAATCAAAAGAGTTGTTGGAGAAATAAAGAGTGCAAGTGACAAAATAGAAGATTCCACTGTGGTAAGTAAAGTCCTAAGATCCCTGTTGCCGGTCTATGCAATAAGGGTTGCTTCTATTCAAGAGTTGAGTTCAATAGACAAGTCTAAGGTGTCCTTGGACTCCATCATAGCCAAGTTGATAGCCTATGAGTTGAATAGTTTTGATGGTAGTGTTCAAAATACATAATCAACTTTTAAAGCTTCTACTATACTATCCAGAAAAGGAAAAGAGGCTAGCACTAGTGGGGAATCTAATCAGAATAGAGAAATGAAGGATGAAGAGTTTCTAATGGAGTTTGAAGCTCTTCTTGCTAGGAGATTTCCAAAAGGAACCGGTAAATACAAAGGTAAGCTTCCTTTAAAATGTTTCTCCTGTAACCGGATAGGACACATTTCTATGAACTATCCTAATAGTGACAACAAGGATAAACCGGAATGGTTCAGGAAATTCAAAGGAGGAAACTGGAGAAATTATTTTGTGGCAGTTGATGAAGGTGTCACAGATGAGGAATCAGAAGATGAAGAGAATTAAGAAATTGTGTTCATTGATGTAAAGGAAGATGTGGCAAACAAGAAGACTCTTGTCTCCCGATTTGATGATTCCAATGAGTGGATCATTGACAGTGGTTGTTCTCACCATATGACTGGTGACTAGAGCAAGTTTCTATCCTTAGAAGAGTATGATGGTGGTGTGGTTCACTTTGGCAATGATGCACCATGCATGGTCAAAGGCAAAGGGTCCATCTCTTTGAATGGAAAGAGTACTGCTGACAATATGTACTGGGTTGATGGTCTTAGACACAACCTTCTAAGTGTTGCCTAGCTAAATGATAGTTGTCTCACTCTGCAATTCAAGAATGAAGTTTGTAGAATCAAAGGTAAAGATGGTAAATTGGTAGCCACCGGCATGTATACTAAAGGTAACCTATTTCATCTGAATGCAAATATAAGTACATGTCTTATGGCTAAGCTTGATGATAGTTGGATATGGCATAGGAGGTTCTGCCATGTGAACTTTGATAACATTGTGAAGGCTAGTAAGATCAAGGCAGCTAGAGGGTTGTCGGTGCTGAGCAAACCAGATAATACCTTGTGTAGAGAATGTCAATTGGGGAAAATGTCTTCCTCAACCTTTAAAGGTAAATCTTTTACTGCTGACAACTTGCTTGATCTTGTGCATACTGATTTATGTGGTCCTATAAAAACTAGAAGTGTGCAGGGTGATAGGTACTTCATGATTCTCACTGATGATTGCTCAAGAATGATGTGGGTCACATTCTTGAAAGACAAGTCTGAAGCTTTTGGGAAATTCAAAGCTTTCAGAGCATTAGTGGAGAAGGAAAGAGGTAAAAGGATCAAATGTCTCAGAACTGATCAAGGAGGGGAATTCACTTCCAGTGAATTCAACAAGTATTGTGAAGAATTTGGCATCAAGAGATAGCTGTCTGGCCTCCAGACTCCATAGTAGAATGGCCTAGTAGAGAGGAATAACCAGACCGTGGTTGAAGTAGCTAGAACTATGTTGATCCAGGGAAAGGTTTCTCACACCTTTTGGAGAGAAGCGGTGAGCACTACAGTTTACACTATAAACCGGTTACTCATCAAAAAGGGTAAGGACAAAACTCCTTATGAGTATTGGACTAGTAAGACACCTGTGGTAAACTATTTTAAGGTATTTGGTAGAAAATGTTACATCAAGAGGAGTAAACATCAGGGCAAATTTGAAGCTAAATGTGATGAGGGAATATTTCTAGGATATTCCACCAAGAGTAAAGCTTTCAAGTGCTACAACAATAGGACTCAGAGAATTATGGAAAGCATCAATGTAAGAGTTGATGAATCCTCTAAGAAGACTGAGAAAACAGGTAGTGAGCAAGTAGTAAGTGAATTGGTTGCAACCTTCTAGGAACCGGTTGTCAGTCAACCTAGTACCAATAACAATGTTCCTAAACCAGTGAATGTTGATACTGATGAAGATGAGGATAAAGAAGAAAAGAAAGAAGAACCAGTTAAGACCATTCCTCAGTATGTCAAGTTGAATCATGATCCCAAGCAGATCATAGGTGATAAGGATGCAGGAATCCTTACTAGAAGAAAGATCAGAGAAAACTCATGTATGATCTCTGAATTTGAGCCTAAGTCATTCAAAGAGGCTCATAAAGATGAAGATTGGATCAAGGCAATGGAAGAAGAACTTGACCAGATAGAGAAAAATGGTACATGGTCCTTGGTACCCAGACCAGAACATTAAAATGTCATTGGCACCAAATGGGTGTTCAGAAATAAGTTGAATGAGGATGGCATAGTGATTAGGAATAAAGCCAAATTGGTATGCAAAGGATATGCTCAGGAAGAAGGTGAAGACTATGGGGAAACCTTTTCTCTTGTAGCCAGATTGGAAGGAGTTCATATGCTTCTTGCATATGCAGCTTTTAAGAGGTTCAAGGTATATCAAATGGATGTAAAATCTGCATTCCTAAATGGTGTACTTGAAGAGGAGGTGTATATTGAGCAACCAGATGGGTTTTCCCTATCTGAAGATAGTGACATGGTATGTAGGCTACATAAAGCATTATATGGTCTAAAGCAAGCACCTAGGGCATGGTATGAGATCCTACATTCCCATCTTGTGAAGATTGGATTTGAGAGAACAAGTGAAGATAGCAATATCTACTTGAAGTCTGAAGGAGATCAGATTCTGATCTGTGAAGTTTTTGTTGATGACATCATCTTTGGTGGAGATGAAAAGATGAGTCATGAGTTTGCTGATGAGATGAAGAAAGAGTTTGAGATGTCACTCATAGGGGAGAATAAGTTCTTCATTGGACTGCAGATCCAGTAAATGAAAGATGGAATCTTCATCACTCAGTCCAAATATGTCAAAGAGGTGTTGAAGACTTTTGGCATGGAAGATAGCAAATTGGTTGGTACACCAATGGTGACTGGTTGCAAATTGACAAAGGAGGATGATTCCACACTGGTTGATGAGAAGGAATACCGGTCAATGATTGGTAAGTTGCATTATGTAGTGTATAGCAGACCGGATATTGCACATGCAGTTGGCATCACTGCAAGGTTCCAGAAGAGTCCAAGTGAATCTCACTTGAGTGAAGTCAAGTGGATTCTTAGGTATCTGAAGGGAACAATTTACTATGGATTGTGGTACCCATATAACAATAATTTCAATCTAAAATTATTCACAGATGCTAATTGGGCCGATAATGTGGATGACCGGAAGAGCACAACCGGTGGTGCATTCTTTCTCGGTGGTAGACTGGTCTCATGGATGAGTAAAAAGCAGAGTTGCATCTCTCAGTCTATAGCGGAAGCAGAGTATGTTGTAACTTTCATGAACTGCACTCAAACAATCTAGATGAAGCATGTATTGGAAGGCTTCAAGATCCCTGTATCTGAACCGGTAAGTATATTCTGTGATAACACAAGTGCTATCAATATATCGAAGAATCTAGTTTTACATTCTAGAACCAAACATTCTGAGCTTAAGTATCATTTCTTGAGGGAAAAGGTTCAGAATAAAGAGATTGCACTAGAGTATGTGTCCAGTAAGGAGCAGTTAGCAGACATATTCACCAAGCCTCTCTCAAAGACAACATTTGTGCATTGGAGAGGTGAATTAGGGGTCTTGCCCCTTCAGGAGGTGAACTAAAAGTGAGTGTTCCACATCAGTTAGGTACTGAAAAGACAAATCTTTGGTTGATTGGTGTGTTTATGGATGCTACTGCTCAGGGGGAGCAACATGATGAAATAGTGATGATTGTAGCTCCACTTTGGCATTGTTGTCAAAGGTGGAGAAGGAGTGAAGTGAAAAGACATCTGCAGAAAATGGGGAGAAGATGTGAAGCAGAGAAGATATCTTTTGTATATTGCCATCAATGCCAAAGGGGGAGATTGTTGGCATTATGTGAACTGCCATAAAGACATAATGATATTGTATGTTGTCATTGATGTCAATATGGGACATAGTGTGAACTGGCATATGTGTGAACCGGTATATGTTGTCATTGATGTCAATATGGGACATAGTGTGAACCAGTATATGCCAAAGTGAAGCGGCATATTTGTTCAAGGTGAACCGACATGTAGTTATGGGAACTGACACATGGAAGCACTGTATGACTACCAGTTGGTAGGCAACTTCCACTCCGGGCTTTCTAGTTGGAGTACCTCAAGTTTGTGTGACTCAATCGGTGATCTTTGTGTGATGAGTTAGCAGTATGATGAAGGATAGATCGTGTTGCCACATAAGCTCTATGTGCATGAAGGATCTTGCATGAAGATGACTATTCCTATCTACCTCGGGAATGTGCGAAGTCTGTCAAATGGTGATAAAGCGTGATGGGTTATCAGCTGCCATGAAAACGATGGATAAAGGATGATGGAGAATGTCTTGAGATCGATTCAAGACTGGTGCATTTAATGCAGTATGATCCAACGGTTAGGATCGAACCATTTGAATTGCTCAACCTAACAGGTTTAGGGTTTAGGGTTTTTTCTACTGACCTATATGTTTCCTATAAGGTCGATGTTGGGTTGCTCTTTGAAGTTGTTAGCAAAAAGTTGTGAGTGTGTATCCAAGGAAAGTGATACGTGATTCTTGGTAGACCAAAGGAAAGAAGAGATACCTGCAAAGTGAATGTGCAGAAAGAAAAGAGGAGCCTAAACGGATCTGCATTAGCATTGAGTGTTGTTAACAGATCATTGTAATACCTGTTGATCTTTAACCACTTCAATAGTTGTAAAATCCCCTAATAGGGTAGCCTTAACTAGCTTGATTCAAAATCCGTTAAATCGGGTGGTCTTAACTAGCTTTTTTCAAATCCCTTAACCGGGTAACTCAAGGCTAATGAGTTCTGAGAAGCTAGAGAAGCTTAGGAGATCCTTTAGCTATTGAGTTCTTAAAATCCTCTAACAAGGTGACCCTACCAGGCTTAACCCTTAACCGAGTATCCCTTAACTGGGTGATCCTTAATAGGATCGGTTCCTACCAAAACCTATTGTAATGTCCTTAACTGGACAAGGATCCTAACAGAGTGGACTTCTAAAGAGTTCAAAAAGCAGCTTGTGGGTATTCATTCCCACCATGGTTTTTCCCAGTTGGGTTTCCATGTGAAAAATATGTGTGTCATGTGTAATGCTCTTGTCTTGTGATGCTCTATTTTATTTGTTAAGCACATGAAGGTTATATGTTTTATGCCTATCTATAAAACATATTGAACTCACTGTTGTGAAGATCTAATGGTTAGGTTTACTAGTTTATGCATGAGAATATAATGATATTGTGGTATTGAGCTAAGAGAAAAGCTTATTGAGTGATCGGTTCATGACTGATTGAGCTATACTGGATGTTACCGGTTGCACTTTGTTTTACTGGTATCCCTGTTTATCAGTCATTTGGAGTATTTGGTGTCAAACTGATTTTGGACTATATTTGTGTTTGTACTGATTGACCCCCCCTCTCAGTACCGGTTTGGTACTAGTGGTTCATCTTTGAGATATCATAATTCACTTGGAGGGGGTAACCTTCCAAAGTAGGTCACTTTAAAGGGGCTACCTCCAATAGTCTTTCATGAGAACACAATACACAACATGTGATATAAGTAGTTAGCCTTCAACTTTCATATATACCATACTTATGTCATTGGTGTCATCTAGGATAACCTAACTACTTGTATAATCATACAACTTAATTAAGGGTTATACTCAATTGTAGCTATACTCATTCACATTGTAGGTTAAGGGTGGTGCATATCCCACCCCTTAAAAGAAACATAATTTCCAATGTAGATATAGCTAAAGGATAACTTCATCTTCCCATGTCACATGAGCTTCAATAGAAAAATTCTTTTGGTTGATCAAATACTCCATAAGTTTTATCATTTACAAACTCCTAACGGGTGTCTAAAGAATTCCCATAGGTTGTAACTCTATACATGTATTGAAATCATGTGTTAATCAACATACTACTTTATCCTAATATATGTGTCTTTTCCTTGTAATCCTTAAGATTGAAGAGTGTCTCTTCTTGGCACTACATGTGTTCTAATGCTATAAATTTTGGGTGTACCCTCAAAGAAAATGTGATGGGTCATTCATGGTTGGTCCTAGTAATAGTTGAATTCATGATTATGATCTATTTTTTAAGGTAATTATTTTGGCACATTCTAGTAAATTAATGAGTGCACATCTATAAGTGCTTGCATTATAACTAGTGGTGTAGAGACCTTTGAATTATTTTATTTTCTTGATCCACCTTACACATCCACATTCATAATAAGTTCTAAGATCCTAAATAAATGCTATTGATGTTGACTCACTTCTTCAAATGATCCAATTAAGTAGGTAATGGGGTTGTCCCTTTCCTTATGAGAATGGTATCTTATGGATTAATTCTTAGAGATATGCCATTGTCCTTTCATTTATTACTTGATTGTGTACATTTCTCCTTCTTTTTTATACCTTATATTATGTATACCTTCTTCCAAATGGCTCACTTTTATTTATCCTCTAGACTTCAGCACACTGGGAGGGTTTGAGTGGTCTACAACTTGAGAAGTACATTTGAAGGCTCATCTTCACACGAACCTCGGCCCAGGTGGAGGTGGCCTTCGGAGGTTATCTTGTATTTGCATTTTGTAACTTCCCTTGCACGTGGTTTATTTTTTGTTTATGGGAGATGGGAACACTTCTACTACACACAATTCCTCATCAACGATAGGCAAGAAGAGAGGTAGTTCATTCCTGTAAGCAGTCGTGGGAGATAAAGTTTTCTAGTATTATGGATGTGTTGCATTGGTTTTGTCATTAATGTCAACACTTATCAACACTTGTCCTTCTAGAGATCTTTTGTTATGTTGAACCAGCACATTATGTTCACCAGCAAGTTCAGTGACTTATGCACAATCACCGGTATATTGTTCATTGACACTGAGGATGACTTGTTATCATCTGGAGATCACTTGGTTATGTTGAAGACATGGTTTGGACACTTGGTTTTGGTATTTTGGTTATTGGTTTAATCGGGTTGACATATTTGTTGTTATTGGCAAATTGGTCTAGGTTATGGGCCAGCATGCATTATCTATTCCAGATCAACACGACATGTTATGAAGATGATTTAATTAATTGGATATTGTTGTAAATGTATTGAGCCGACATGATGCATCACATCTTGAATTATTTGTAATTGATTGTAATAATCTTGGTGAGCCGACCTACACATTTGGTCTTAGTTATTGGTATATATGTAAGATCTCATTTGTGAGATGATGTAAGTAAAGAAATAGAATAGAAGAGACAGGATATGGTTATGGTATTGTAACATGGTATGTGCGAATATTGAAGATCATATGAGCAGACCATAGAGAAGGTTCAAGGAAGGTTTGAAGGTGATTATCAGAGCTTAACTGGTACTGAATCCAGTATTATAGATGCTACTTTGATCAGTACATTATCATTGCATTTAATCATCCAATTGTAGTCAGTGTGACTCCTATTTTGTGATTGAGCAGTGAGCTCTAGGTGGTTGGCCTTTCTGCATGTGTAGACCCCATTTATATACACATACTATCTGCAGTAGTATCATCTGATTGTGGGTAAGGTTTCCCACTGTGATTTTTCCCCTTACAGGGTTTCCATGTACAAATCTTTGTGTTATGTGTTGAGGATGTTGTTTCTCTTTCTGTTCCATGCATTAAGTTTCACCGGTATTTATATTAACTATTAATCTCCTAACCGAAATTAAGTTTGGTTTACTAGTATTATGTATCAAGTTTGATTAAGTTATATTTGGGTTGAAATTAATAGACAACTGATTCACCCCCCCCCCCTCTTAGTTGCCTCTAGGTCCTAATAGAGTCATCCTTGAAGGAGTCTACTTTGAAGCCATGTTGTCTTCTACAAATGGAGAGGACCTAGGAGGAACCGGAGGAGGTAAGAAGTCCTCCAATGCCTCCCTTATCATTATGCCTAATTAAAAAATGAATGTAGTGTTTTCTGAGGAGTGTAATAGGCTTAGGGATGTTTCCATATTCTTGGCTATAGTCGACCCTTCAAAACTCCCCTCTAGAGGCTTCATGAATAACTAGTTACAGTCTATTTGGGTTACTAAATTAGGGTTTCAATTTCAATTATGTCGCATGGTTCAAGAGGGGTCTCTTCATTATTTTCTTTAGAGATTCTAAAAGCCAAAAGGAAGTGCTTAAAAAAGAATTTTCATCTGTAGGCAAAGGGTGTTTGAGAGCTATTGGGTGGGAACCCAAAGTTATTCATGAGGAAATCCTCACCCTTTCATGTCATAGATGGGTCTCAGTAAAAAATGTTCCCCCCATCATGTGGAAATGGCTTCCCAAAGCCCTTGAATCAATTGGTAACACTGTTAGAATGGATAATTCCTCCCCTCTGCTCTCGCATATGGATGTCAGACTTCTAGTTTCCATTAAACCAGGTAAAGATATCTTGAATGAAATTAAAATCAAACCAGAAGATTAAGTCTTTTTGTGCCCTATAGAACTTCTGGGCATAATCAATGCTTGTTTTCTCTACAAAAAGGAAGGGCATATTAGTAGAAATTACCATCTTCTTAAAAACAAGTCTCTTAAAACCAATAAAGAAGGTTCTGCCAAGGCCCTATCTAACCCCAAGACTAATATTCACTCGAAATCAAACCATACTTCCCACTAGTCTGTTCAGTCCTCTATAACCCTAGATTTCACTCCCCCCTCCAAACCACCTCCGATGGTAGTTACTTCCCAGAACGGGGAGAAGAAGTGCGACAATATGAAAGGGGCTCCTGATGGTTCCCCTCATAAGAGAATTATCTCCAAACTTGATTCCCTCCAAGCCATAATTAAAGTTGCATCTTGTGAGACCAATCCCCCCCCACACCATGCATAGAGACCAATGAGAAGGATCTGATGGATCCTCAATCCAAGCCTAGAACTTTGAATGCTCATCAGACTGTCTTGGAAAACTCAAAAAGCTTAGGGACACTCAAAAAAGGATTGAGGCACAAATCAATTAATATGAAGTGACAGTTATCTGTGCCAAGCTGTTGAATGACACATTGACTAATGCTTCCCTCAACCTTAAAGTGGTGCAACCAATGGATGTTGAGAAGAGGATTTCGAGGGTTTCTGCTTTAGAGAGGGTCCCATTCCCTTCCTTGCTAACCTCAGCCCTTATTTCAAATGTGAAAGATGTTTCCTCCTCTCCACCTCTCAGCACCCCTTCCGAGGCACTAGTTAGGGATGAGGTAGGGGTTTACAATAGTGTTGATGCAGACTTCGGAGGGGCAGTTTTACTTGCAAACTATGATAAGATGGGGATTTCTGTCTGAAGGCTCTAGGAGAGAAGAGGACAAGAGTATTGTAGACACCTAAAATTGACATGTCTAATTAAATAAATATCTTTATTTATTTAATTATTTTAGCCTAATTCTTCTATTAATTAAATAAATCTTTATTTATTTAATTAATTCATTTATCCTCTTCTAGCCTTATTTCTCATTTAAATAAATACATTTATATATTTAAATTGTCTTTTCCTAAATTAAATAAATATCTTATTTATTTAATTGATCCCACTTCCTCTATTAATTAAATAAATATTTATTTATTTAATTAATTCATTAACCTTTTCTACCCATGACACATGTCATTCATCTCTTAATTCATACACTACCTACCCTCTTATTATTTTATTATTTCTTCTACCTACCCTCTAATCATAGCCGACCATTTATCTTTTACACCTCTCAATCTTATCCCTCCATTTCATATAGTGTCTTCTATATAAGGAGATGCTTTCTTCATTATCAACCCCCAGCTAACTAACTACCTGATCAATTGACTACACTACGCCTTTGCACTTTCATATGCGATCCTACTTGCAACCACATTTCCGTTCTTTGTTGAGCTCTTGTGCACACATAAAATCTGAGAGCAAATATATCAAGAAAGATCAATGGAGATATGAAGAATGGAGATCCAAACCCTATTGGACATGTTATGGTATAATCTTTGTGATATCATTTGATTTGCATTGTCTTAGGTAATCTTCATATGTTATGGTGGATCTTTGTTGTTGTTAGGCTAGGGTTTTGTGGTTGAATTCATTTAGCCTTTCAATTATTGTTGTTATCCATTTTCACTGTATACATTTTGGCATGCCCGGTGGGACTCCTGTCCCTTTTGCATTTAACATCTTTTGTTGTAGATTTTGTGTTTTTGAAGTTGCAGATCTGACATTTCTGACAACATTGTGATATTTTCGTGTCTGCAAACTCTCAGATCGTGTTTTTGATTTTTTGTCATGTCTATGACACTTGGAATCGCGTCTGTGCCTTCGACAGTATTTTATTTTTTCTTTGTAGATTTCTGGGAATGCGTCTGTGTTCCCTAGTCGCGTCTGTGAGGTTTTCACACTTGTCTGTGTTCAGGAACTGCGTCTGTGTTCAAGAACCGTGTCTATGTCAAATTGAACCACGCCTATAAATATATATAATGTTTTTGTTTTTGATAACCGTGTTTGTGTTTCTTTGATTTGGTTTTTTGTCATTTGGATTTCAGCTCTGGTTTATTTTGAGCTAACATCTTCAGATCTAGCTAACGAAATTGGTGTAGCTTGTCTTGAAAGCAAAATCATTTTGTTGAAGGCCCCTATTTTCACAAAGTCTTTTGGGTCTAAAAATTACCTAACTTGTGTGCATGCAGGAAGGGTTGATCATTTGAAACAATCCAAACTACTAATAGATCTTTGTTGTAGGACCTTAGCAAGGGTTTTTGATCTTTATTGTGTGCCTTATTTTCATAGATTAACAAACACTTCAATTGGTGCACTAAAATTGAACCATTGTCTTTTGTGTCTTGAGTAATAGGCTCTTTTTGTTTAATCTCTAGAGGGTATATCTCCCCGTGTGGTCATTAGGACTACTAGTGAGGAGAGAATGACCCAAGTGGTAGAGAGGAAAACCCACCTCTTCCGAACCACTATAAACAATTGTATCCATGGTGAAAACTATGGATAACGTGTGCTGATTAGTTCATACCAACACCATGTCTCCCCATAAACCCGTTTGATCAAATTTATTTAATCATTTGTAGGGCGTAACCCCTATCGGCTGGGAGCCTTCTGTATTTATAGAGCTGAAAGTGCCACATGTATAGCCACATGAGAAGATGCCCTTACTAGCACCTTTTTGTTTTAGAAGCCAAAATCCTTCTAGTTGTTGGTGCAGGAGGTCAGACCTCTGGAGTGGCCCACACACATACGGTTCTTAGTAGAGATACAAAGTTTGCCACAGGGAGTTTTTGTGAGGACTGATGCTTGGTTGCCCCAAGAAGTGAGTGCTGAGGGTGGAGCTATTGGCATATGGACACTCCAATGAGACATTGTGTGTGATTGAAGGTTTTGTCATTGATGGCAACCTTGCAATCCTATGGCACCGGCAAGACATTATACCGGCAAAGCATTACTCAAACAAAACAATGCACCAACATCAACAAAATCAATCTACATCGGCACTGGCATAGAAGATGTACACCGACATAGAAGAAAATATATATACCGGCACAGAGGCCGACAGGATTTTTGATATGTAATATTTTGTTTATCATTGTAAGCTGACTTGACAAATTGTAAAATGACTCTTGTATATAAAAGATATCATTGTAGGCATTTGTAGGACATGGAGAGAATGTAATAAATAAATTATAAGGCAGACCTAATGTGTGAATTGTAGGTCAAGGGTATATGTAAAGAACAGAGCAAGAATCGGTATGGAATCTAGCATTGAAGATGCTATTGTAAAGCAGCACAGAATATTGGATTTATGTAAATCCTCATTGTAAGTCAGTGTGACTTCTTATTGAGCAATGAGCTCTAGGCAGTTGGCCTTCCTGCATGTGTAGGCCCCTATTGTAAGTAATATTCTCTTATTGGCCAGTAAGTGAATATTGCGGGTCACAAATCCCACCGAGGTTTTTCCCACACCGGTTTCCCCGTTAAACATCTTGTGTTATAGTGTTCTTTTCATGTGGATGCTTTTGATTCTGTTATTTGCATTAATTCTTGCATACCGGTATACTGCTACTTTATATTCTGCATATTTAGTTTTAAGAAAATTTCATTACCAGTTAGATACTGATTCACCCCCCCCTCTCAGTATCTGTTGGAACCCTAACAATTGGTAACAGAGTCTGGTCCTCTATTTTCAAAAGCCTAACAGCTTGAAGAAGATCTTGACACCGATAAAGATGGAAAATCTGATGAAGCAACTTGAAGGAGCTCTTACTGACTATGATGCAGAGAAGTTGAAAAATATCAAATTAGAAGATGATTTGAAAGCAGCTCAAGACATTATTCAAGCACTTGAAGAAAATCTTACTGTTACAAGAAACAAGAGAAGAGAACTTTGTGGAAAATTGCAAAATGAAAATGATGAAAAGGAATCACTAAATGATATGATAAGTAAATTGAAACAAGAGATCATGACAACAAAAAATGAAATGCAGGATATGACTATGAGATTCTACAAAAAGATTGAGGACAGAAAGAGGAATGAAGAAGAATTGACCAGAAGACTAAGTGATGCAACAAATGAGAACACAAGACTTAGCTATGAAAATGACATGTTGAAGATAGATCTGATGCATACTCAAAATGACTTGAATGAACTAATGAGACAAAAAGAGATCATGGAAAGGGAATTGGAAACTGCAAATCAACACAAAGAAAAATTCAAGAAAAGCTTAGAAGAACTTGGTACCTTATTGAAGAATCAAAAACCCAAAGGTGACACTTCTGGAGTTGGATATGAAGTTGGAGAAAGCTCTGGTACTGCAAATACCCAAGTTCAAAGCAAACCAGTAAGACCCTCTAATACTTACAAATTCAATGGAAAATGCTTTAACTGTAATAAATATGGTCATAGGGCAAAAGAATGTAGATCTATGAATTATCAGAACATCAATCCTCCCATCGGTCAATGCACCAAATGCAACAAAATTGGTCATAACTTTGAAAATTGCAGAATGAATGTAAGATGTTATGTTTGTGGAAGATTTGGTCATTTATCAAATAAATGTAGAACACAAACCGACATAGGTTATGGGAAAGCTATTCAGAAAAATAATGTAACTTGTTATGCATGTAACAAGATTGGTCATATTGCTAAATTTTGTAGAAGTAAAGGTACACCGATAGATAACAAAAGTACTAGCTTGAAAGGTAAAGAAAAGGTTGAAGAGGTTAAGCAAAAATTTTCAAAGCAATGGATTAGAAAAGGTGATCTAAATATTGGGGTTACTCCTCCACTGGTAGAACCAACAAATGCTTCATTGTTAGGACAATATGATGCTCCACCAGTAGGACAGAGCAATGCTCCATTGATAGGATGTTCTTCTTCAAATTGAAGAAAATTATCTTGAGGGTTTGGCAATTTAATGACACATGTGCTATTATTCCTTTGGTTAGAGAAAAGAAGTTGAAAATCCTTCATTACCAGAAAATAAAGTTGAGTTAATACATTGCCGGCAAACAATTAATGTGGTAGGTGGTAGAAAAGACTTTGTAAAATAAGGTTTTTGGTTCCATTTCATTTCACTGTGAATTCAATCCTTCAGAGAGTGCGAAGATTTTCGAGCTAAGGCATTCTGAGCAAAGAGGCAAATAACTTCAGCAATCAATCCATCCAAAGGCAGAAAAAGGTATTTATCATCATGGCATCCTCCTCTGCACCTAAATTCATAGCAAACCCTACAGTAGTCGAGGTTATAAAATGACCTAGGCCCGTGTTTGAGCTAGTTCCCAAGGTTGCTAAGAAAGATGACAACACAGGTGATTTTTCCCAAATTCCAAAGGGTGTTGTTTATGTAGAAGACCCTAGAATGTATATTCATTGCAACATAGAGGAATTAGGTGATGAAGAAATCAAAAACATGTACAAATCTATTATATGTGACAATGCCGGAAATGTGAAACCTGAACATAAAATTGTTGAAACCCTAGGATTCACTGAAATCCTCTACATTCCTAATTTCCCAAGGAAGTGGTTAGGATAGTTCTTAGCAGGGTACATGGCTCATTCTTTTGGCTTGACTCAATGCACAAAATTACAAAGGTAGTTGTGAAAGTAGTAACAGGGTTACCTTCCACCGGTACCAGACTTGACAAAACCAAGAAGGTCCCCAATGACCTAGTAATGAAATTAACTGGTGCAACATCTGACAAAAGATCATTGAGGGTTAATGATATGACCGATACAAATGTGAGATTCATTAGCATGATTCTAGGTTACAAAGCAACTCATGCAAATAGGCTTAACTCTGTTTCTAGTTTATGCATAAAAAGTGCTCATGACATGGTTAAGAACAATGTGAAAATTGATATCTGTGAATGGTTAAAAGATGAGTTAATTGACAACTTAGCAAAAATCAAGAAGGATAAGAAAGGAACCTTTAGATTTGGAAATTTTCTTGTATGCTTAATGTTACATATAACCAAATAGGCTCTCGGTATAGGCAACAAGGATTTTGGATTTGACATACCGGTAGGAAAACAATTGTCTGACTTGTTCAACAAAATGGGTGAAAACAAAGAAAAGAATATCAATGAATATTTTCAAGCACTAAAGGTCAAAATGAATAAGAAGATCAGACTATCATAGGAAATCATCAACAAATACAAGGATGACATATGTTTTGTAATAAAAAAGGATGAGATCTGGATGGAAGCAGTCATCGCAAGAACAATCTGGGTTACAGAAATGGGGTATGAAACAGATGACCACATAGTGGAAACTTATGCCAAAGCACTTCTGGAAGCCCCCAATGAACCAAAGGAAGAAGTATTTGGTAGTGCTGAGCACATTGAAAGTCAAATAAAATCTTAAAAGAGAGTAAAGAAAGTTGAGGCATCTGTGAGGAAAGGAAGTAGGCAAGCAAAAGCCTTAAAAGATGATGTATTAAAGAAAACCGGCATAACAAAAGAAGAGTTGGCAGCCCAACAACCTGAAACTCATCTATCACCGATAGATACCTCTTTAGAAGGAGATATGCCAGCAACTTTCAAAAGAGTTGTTAGAAAAATAGACCCCTCACCGGTATCCACTCCTTCACCTAGAAGGACAAGACAGAAGTAGCAAGCTGTGAGGTCTCTAGTCAAGAAAGCCACACCTAAGAAAAAGCTGACCCCCAAAAAGAAGAAGAAGACAGACACTGAATTGGCCCCTTTTGACATATTACTGAATGAAATCATAGAGGAAGGTAAATTGAAAAACATAGGGAAAATCTATGACACCCTATCAGAAGATGAGAAAGGACAAGTTGAGGAAAGTGTTATACTACACATGGACATGTATAAAAAGTTTTTGATGCAAGTCCTAAATGAAATTCTTGATGAATTATATAAAAGACTTGAGGCCAGAAGGCAAGGAATAATTGAGTTGGATAAGAAAATTAAAATAGAAAAATTACTTGCAGTATACCTGGTCAACTCACCTAAGGAAATTGATGATTTGATAGCTCAGGCCAACCGAATAGTCTTTTCCACTGCACACCAGCAAATATCACTAATGGCAGGTAGAGTTACAGAGGTTTCAGAGGAAACGAAAAATGGTTGGGATATATTCTTGGTTGAAAAAGAAAAACAAGAAGAATATAGGAATCCCAAGCCCATTCTGGTATATCAAAAGAACAAAGGGAAAGGTAAAGTTGGTGGACCGCCAAGTATCAAGATTAGAGACAACTTACCCCCACCTCCTTTAAATACTCCACTGGTAAAAACAGCTGCAGAAGATCAACTGACAGCTAAGAGCATGGACACAAAGGATAACAATCCTAATCCTGAAGTCCTATATACTGTGAATGTTGATACTCAAAAAATCAACATAGAGGTAGATAAGGATACCACAGATAAATCTGATAATAAAGAGCAACTGACAATAGGAAACCAAGAGCAACCGGCAGCAGATTCAGAGAAAAAGATGGAATCTGGAACACAAATAGAGCAACCAATAGAGCTAAAGGCTCTAGAACAGATGCCACTGGTAAGAAATGATGCAGGAAAAACTGTGCTTAAAGAGATGGAGACACAAACAGACCTACTAGAGGTCAATACCAGCATGGTCCCTTCCACCGGCACTCAGTTTACTGGGTCACCATCAAATGTAACAAAGGTATTGCTCGAATCTATCAAGAAAATAACTGATTATAGCTCACAAGCCTATAAAGAAATAGATGATTCAATTCCAGTTTTGAAATTAATAGCTCCAAATTGTAATATAGCCAACAAAGATTCTTTAGGCCAGTTGGATACACTTTGTAAATATATTTCTAGAAATTTTGATCAAACAAAGGTAGAAACTGTAAAGGAAATTGTAGAAAAAGAGAAACAAAAATTCTTTGAGGAAGGAATAAAGAAGTGTAACAGGGAATTTGACACACTTCTATCAAAACTGTGCAATTTATTGAAAGAGTACAAAACTCTGTATAAAGACACCTGTAAGATAAACTTTTTGACCACGGATGTAGACAAAAAGATGAGCAAGGTACAGGAAGAGATCAATAAACTTGTTGATAATTTTGTTAACTCACCTGATACATTATCAATTTTTGAGGAAAAGATAACAAATTTTGAGGAAGAATTGCTCAAATTAGAAAGAGAAAAAGAGAAAATAATAAACAAGGCAAAATTTTTGAGATCTAAACTAAGTCCAAGATTGGACTATTTAGCATCTCTGCATAAGGAAATCTCAGAGGCACTAACATAGGGTAGCAAAACACCGGCAGAGCACTTGCAGCATCTCACCGGTATAGTACACAGAACTGAGATAGCAATAAAGGAGAGCAAGAAGTTTATGGATGGTATAAACTTAATTTTGGGAGATATTCTTCAGATAATAACTACCCAACTACAAGGTTGAGGTTATACATTGGTACAACTGCAAAATCTACTAACCTTTGTCATTGATGCCAAAGGGGGAGTAGTAGATGAGAAAATTCAAAAAACAGGGATCACATGCTCAGGGGGAGCTCTAACATTTTTGGTAACATTTTTGGTATACACATTTTTGGATATCTTTTTGAAATTTCTCATGAGTGTTGCCATCAATGCCAAAGGGGGAGATTGTTGGCATATGGACACTCCAATGAGACATTGTGTGTGATTGAAGGTTTTGTCATTGATGGCAACCTTGCAATCCTATGGCACTGGCAAGACATTATACCGGCAAAGAATTACTCAAATAGAACAATGCACTGGCATCAACAAAGTCAATCTACACTGGCACCGACACATAAGATGTACACCGGCACAGAAGGAAATATGTATACCGGCATAGAGGCCGATAGGATTTTTGATATGTAATATTTTGTTTATCATTGTAAGCTGACTTGGCAAATTGTAAAATGACTCTTGTATATAAAAGAGATCATTGTAGGCATTTGTAGGACATGGAGAGAATGTAATAAATAAATTATAAGGTAGACCTAATGTGCGAATTGTAGGTCAAGGGTATATGTAAAGAACAGAGCAAGAACTGGTACTAAATTTGGCATTGAAGATGCTATTGTAAAGCAGTACAAAATATTGGATTTATGTAAATCCTCATTGTAAGTCAGTGTGACTTCTTACTGAGCAGTGAGCTCTAGGCAGTTGACCTTCCTACATGTGCTGGCCCCTATTGTAAGTAATATTCTCTTATTGGCCAGTAAGTGAATATTGTGGGTCACAAATCCCACTGAGGTTTTTCCCACACCGGGTTTCCTCGTTAAACATCTTGTGTTATGGTGTTCTTTTCATGTGGATGCTTTTGATTCTGTTATTTGCATTAATTCTTGCATACTGACATACTGCTACTTTATATTCTGCATATTTAGTTTTAAGAAAATTTCATTACCGGTTAGATACTGATTCACCCCCCCCTCTCAGTATCTGTGGGAACCCTAACAGGAGCCAGTGGGGTCAAGCATCTAAGTATCTTCTTTGAATAGTGTAGCCTTGGGTGAAACCCCATGTGGGAATCAACAACTATTGTCCTAGCTAGCCATAAGAATTGTGCTTGACTTATTTTAAACAATCAAACATTCAAGACCAAACATCAAAACATTGTGTCTTTTGTGTCTTCAAGTGTATGCAAAACAATTTTACATCAAACAACACACTTTTCTTTGAGTCATTTTTGAGTCTAAACAATTGCAAACATTGAGTCCTCATCAACACCGTTTTCTCTTATCATGAAAAATAGTCAAACATTCAGATTTGGTCACAACAAAACAACTTCACAGATTGGAAAAAATGCACAAAGTTTGTAGAAACGCGTCTGTGTTTGACAAAACCATGTCTGTGTCATCTAAACGCGTCTGTGAAGGGAAGAAACGCGTCTGTGTCTTTTGAGCAACATTGCATTTACAACATCTCAGGAATGCGTCTGTGTCCTTTAAGCGTGTTTGTGAAGTATACAGGCACGTCTGTTTTCAGAATTGAAAACTTTCAGAATCCAACAAACAAAGAACAGTCAGTTTTAGACTTATTGAGCTTCCTAGGTATCTCTCTGGGTTTTCATCTACCATTCAACCTACTTTTGGGTCTCACTAAGTCCATCATTGTTTTACACCTTAAATTACATTAACATTTGTCTAAACTTGAGTCAAAAGGTCACTTACTTGTCCTCATCATACTTTGTCAACACATTACATACAACATTTTGCTAAGTGGTCCCTCATCGAGGTCTATCACCTTTGGGTCTCATTTGGTCTTACTTAGAGTCAAGGTCAACTTACCTCATCAAGAGAAACTATCATCTCTTTGGAAGCCACACCTACTCTATTACATACATACTTGGTCTTACACTTTGGACATTGCAAGTACACTTCAGATTCAATTACAATCCATCCAACCCTTGGTCTTCTATACTCTTTCCATCTTTCATCTAATCTCACACATCTTGGTCAATACCTAGTTCATGGTTGAAACCCATTCCTAAAAATATAGGAGAGAAGCTAAATAGGCTCAAGAGTCTGCAAACATGAGTTCCTATGAGTATGACAATTATATCTTTTTCAATTCTGATCATACCACATTACCTGACATGGATGCTTATACAAACATTCCAAATGTTGAGCATATGGACACTACAAACAACAATGATATACACAATGATAATATGGACAACTTTTCAGTACATTCAGCAGAAGTGGAAGACACCATTATGGATCCCCGTTTCAATCGATTGGTTGAGGAAACAATGAATAGAGATAGACAATACTTCTTACAAGTGATGTCACAAAGTGGAGCCAAGATCCCTCATGATTTTGACATGTCTCAAATAATGGAAAATCGACCTTTGCAACAACCTCACCTCAACATGGATCAAAGGAGGCCTAATAGTGGATGCAATAGAGGACCACATATGGTGCCTGAATCACCATCATCTTTGTTTCAAAAACCAAAGGTCCCATACACACATGGTCAACCATCTAATACTCACCTTCGCAGACCATTATGGAAGTCTTATGCAAAAAAATATACTCAATCACATACCAATGCTAAGGATCAACCACCAAAGCAATTGGATATCCAAAGGCACGATCAAAATTTTGACACAAGGAAACCCCGTGTCAAAATTTGGGGCAACACATTAGAACAAACTCATGACATGACTGTAGAGTATGGTATACATGGACAAAGTAGATATTCCATCCCTCATCATGACTCTATACAAAGTGGTCCATATACGTAGCATCAATATAGACCTCCTCCATATGAACATGTGTATGATCAATATCATCCATATATGCAACATGCTCCTCCTCCACACATTGGTTCAGGCATGGGGTATGGTCCAAGAAGTCGGTCTCCACCCAAGAACAATTTGGAACAACAAATCAAGGACTTGCAAAAGAAAATGGAGGACATAAATACACCAAAGCCTACTTACACAGTGAGAGACATATGTCCCTATCCATTTGACAAAAGCATTCCAATGCCTCAATTTCCTACACACTTTGTGACACCTAAGTTTGATAAGTATAGAGGAAAAGGGGATCCTAAGGCACACATAAGACAATTTTTCATAGCTTGCATTGAGGTAGTAGTAGAAGAGACTTATTTGATGAGATTATTCCCATAGAGCTTAGGTGATCAAGCTATGGAATGGTTCTCCCAACTTCCACCAAGAATTAAGTCATGGGGTGACTTAGCAGAGGCATTTATCCAACATTTCTCATACAACATAGAGACATAAATATCAGTCACTACCTTGTGCAATACCAAGCAAAGGGATGGAGAGTCTTTTTCATCATTTTTACAAAGATGGAGGAATCTGGCGAGCAGATGCTCCTATGAAATTCCACAAAAACAAATGGTAGAGATGTTCACCCAAAATGTTAACAAAGACATTGGTTATGACCTGAGGAAAGCTTTTTTGTCCACCTTCAAGGACGTCATTGAAAAAGGCTTAGCAACAAAGAAGGTCCTAATTGAACAAGGAGTCATCAAAATATTCAAGGAAAACAAAGATGAATTTAAAGGAAAAGATAAGCCAAGATTTTGGAATAAAAACAAGAACACAGTCAATGATGGTGTTGTGGATGCCAATACAGTACAACCCAAAATTGTTTTTTCTGGATCAAGTTCTACAAAGCATCAGGTGAATACTCAAACAACTTCAAAGTCACGAAGGAAGTACACTCCATTGGGAGAACCACTTGAGTCCGTTTTCAAAAAGCTAGTGGCAAACAAGATAATCACAATTCCAGATTTTCCTCCATATGAGCCAAAGGTCAAACCAAATTGGTGGAATGATGATGAATATTGTGAATTTCATAAGAGCAAAGGTCATAAAATAGGTAATTTTCATCGACTGAAGAACATCATACAAGATCTCATTGATAGAGGTGACATTGAGATTGAAGGACACTCATCCAACCAAGAACATGATATTTTTAAGGAACCATTCCCAAAACATGACAAGAGAAAAGCTACAGCCACAGATGACCAAACCAACTATACCAGAGCATCCCACAACTACGATTCAACTGCTAATCACATTTCAATGGATAATTATGTCTCTACCATTATTATCAAGGACAAAATGCCTGAGAATTATACCCAAAGACCCAAAATCATCATAAAAGGAAGTGGATCTTCTTCTGAACCTACCTTTGAATGTAATGTTACAACTCGTCGAGGTAAATTCACTTTGCAAGGTGCTCCAGCTAAAAACACTGCTTCTTCATCGACCAAACCTAAGTATGACCTTGTAGAACAATTAGGGAAGACACCCGTGCTTATCTCCATCCTTGAACTCTTATGCATATCCCCTGCACATAAAGCTATTCTTGACAAAATCTTGACAGACACGGTTGTCCCTACTAATCCGAATGTGGACCAGTTTCAAGCCATGGTGGGATACCTTTCTGTTCCACACTCCCTTACATTCACAGAAGCCGATGATGCCTCCGTAAGTTAGCCACATAATGCAGCATTACACATTGAAGCCTTCATACACAAACATCAAATAAATCGAGTCCTGATAGATGGAGGAGAAGGTCTAAACATTTGTACATTGAGCACTATTAAACAATTGGGATATTCTGATAAAGATGTGAATTCTACAAATAAAATTACCGTCAAGGCATATGATGATGAAGAGCGCTCATCCAAGGGAATAGTCACCTTACCTCTTAGAGTTGGGCCAGGTACAAAGGATGTGCTTTGTCAAGTCCTAGACCTGGATCTCACATACAATATCTTACTAAGACGTCCTTGGATTCATGAAATGAGGCCAGTCCCATCTACATATCACCAATGCATTAAGTTTCCTCACAATGGAGTTGAAATAACAGTTAATGGTGATACTAATCCATTCATATACTACAATAACTTGAGACTAAAAACTAAGATGATCATTCCAAGTAATCGGGAAGTTGTCCCTTCTTCTGCATACATTGATCTTAAATCATTAAAACCTTCGACATCAAAACAAGGTGAGCTTAAAGGGAAATTCCAAGACAAGGGCATGGGTGAATACACTTTCAATCAAACCATGTGCTTAAAATAAGTTATGAGTTCACCAAAAGAATATGGGCGACCACATCCTACTAAGCGGGTATCTATCATTACACTTAAATGGGATCCTACAATCTTCCAAAAGTGGGGTGAAATGGAAGAAGACTTATACAAAATGCTTTACAAAGACCCTGAAAATGATACACAAGATCACATCAGCATACCATGTGAAAAATATGGCAAAGGGTTCAAGATCCTGCAAAAATATAGGTATGATGGAAAAAGTCCTCTTGGCTTAAGAAAGGAAGGCATCATTGAACCTTTACAACCTGAATTGACATTCAAAAAAGAACGCTCTAAAGGACTTGGTTTCATGACTACCAAGGTAAACACTCAAAAGACAATAGAAGCATTACAAATCTAAGCTGCCAAAATTCAACAAGAGAATCGCTATTCCATAGACTCCAATGAATGGGAATGGGATTCAGACAAATCCTTCAGTGACTATGAGCTCACTGAGATATTCAGAGAACCAGGTGAACCCACAGAAGAAGAGGAATTTTATAGAAAATTCAAAGTTGGTCAAGAAACAACCTCGAAGGATCCCACATAGTCCTTGCCTCTAGGTACTAGGTTGAAATCACATAGAATGAGGATGCTTGTCCCAGAATGCACTACTGGTGATGACAATTTGGATTTGTTCATGATTGAGAATGATGAGGAGAGTGTCAACGATGACCTCTATGACTACCTTGACATACTAAAATATAACTGCATTTTCACTCTTAGCCCCACTAACTTTGAAGACATCAAAGGCCTTCCCCTTGTTCACCACCAACTTATTGACTCAGACCATGAAGGACCTGCACAGTTTGACACATTCCAAAATGATGAAGCCTTTATTGATTATCTAGGCACACAATATGATCTTCCCCCTAGGGACCATAAAGTAGGATACACTATAGAACTCAACAGCGTAGCATATTTTGGTGAGGGTGTTGGGCCTTCCAGTTGCAAAAACATAAAAATAAAAATAAATCAAGGGTCTTATGGTGAAAACCACGTTGTGGCATTGTCTGACCCCAAAAAAGTAAAAATAAAGGACGTATCTAAGGGCCAAAACCTCTCTGAGGCACTCAAGGATGGAAGGCTCGACATTCTCCCAGCATCCTATGAAGAAAAGTCATCCATGTTGGTAGAGGAAACCATCAAAACAAACATTGGAATAGAAGAAGTTCCACATAACATATTCTTGGCTCAATCTTTGATAGAGACAGAAAGATCAAAATTCATAAGTTTCTTCACAGAGTGACAAATCAATTTTGCATTGTCATACGCTGATATGCCTAGATTGGATCCGGATTTGGTAATGCATCATTTGATAGTTAAACATGAGGTAAAACCAGTGAAACAACAACTAAGAAAGATGCATCCACAAATGGCATTATTAGTCAAGGCAGAGCTTGAGAAATTATTAGATGTCGGGTTCATACGCCCAATTGATTATCCTGAATGGATCTCTAACTTAGTGCCTGTCAGTAAACCAGATCATAGCATCCGAATATGTACAGATTTCAGAGACATCAACAAAGCTTGTGCTAAGGATGATTTTCCATTACCAAATATTGACTTAATCGTCAATCTCATAGCAGGTCATGCGATGTTATCTTTGATGGATGGATTCTCTGGTTATAATCAAATAAAAATCGCATCTGAGGATCAGCACAAAATGGTATTTACTTGTCCTTGGGGAACTTTCTGTTGGAATATCATACCCTTTGGGCAAAAAAATGCAGGCGCTACATATCAAAGAGCCATGACTACTATCTTTCATGATCTTAGGCACGCTACTATGGAAGATTATGTTGACGACCTCTTGAGCAAATCAATAGATAGAGCTACACATTTGGACACACTTTCAGGTATCTTTGATCGGCTAGAAAAATACAAAGTAAGATTAAACCCCAAGAAATGTGTCTTTGAAGTAACCTTCGGGAAGCTCCTGTGATTCATTGTATCAAAAAGAGGAATCAAAGCCAATCCAGCAAAAGTCAAGGCCATCCTAGAGATGCAACCACCAAGAAATATTAGTCAACTTCAATCTTTGCAAGGGAGACTCCTGTCCATATGAAGATTCATAGCACAACTTGAGGATAAATGTAATCCTTTTAAGCACTTGCTACATAAAAACATCAAATTCAAATGGGATGATAATTATCAACAAGCTTTCCAGGCACTCAAAGATTATCTTCTGAATCTGCCAGTTTTGATGCCACCAATTCTAGATCAACCTCTATTACTATATATATCGGCTACTTCAATAGCATTGGGGGCACTCTTAGCACAACAGGTTGCTGAGGGCAAAGAAAAGGCAGTATACTATATCAATCGCACATTGGTGGGATATGAGCTAAATTACACACCAATTGAGTGTGCATGTCTCGATGTTGTCTTTGCTTCACAAAAATTATGACATTACATGCTAACTCATAAAACTAAGTTGGTTGCATGGATCAATCCATTGAAATACCTTCTCTATAAAGCAACGCTTACTGGGTGTCTAGCCAAATGGGTGATGCTCCTGAGTGAATTCAACTTTGAGTATGTGGACAGAAAAGCAATAAAAGGACAAGCTATTGCAGATCAGTTAGTAGATGCTCCTATGATAGATGATGTTCCTCTAACTTCAGAATTTCTAGATGAATCCATCTTAATGGTGTCACATGCAAAGCCTTGGCAGCTATACTTTGACAGCTCATACACACAGCATGGGGTAGGAGTTGGCATCCTCTTCATAACTGCTCAAGGGGATTATATACAAAAATCATATCGATTATCATTCCCCTGCACTAATAACATAGCGGAGTACAAGGCATTAACAACTGGATTACAGATTGCAGTTCAGTGGAAAATCCAGGAACTTCATGTTTTTGAGGACTCTCAACTTTCAATTTGTCAAGCGACTGATGCCTACCAAGAAAAGGATGAGAAATTAATGGCTTACAAAAGAATGGTGGATGATGTGAAACAACATTTCATGAAGTTAGACTTTGAGCAGATACCAAGAGAGCAGAATCGAGTTGCAGATGCCATGGCTACAATTGCTTCACTAATCGATCTACCATAGAATGAGATCCGCAATGAGTTCTTGGTGGATAAACTTTTGGTTCCCTCATATGAGATCACTCCTACTAAGATGATATGTGTCATCGGTCTTGAGTCCCAGTTATATGGTACCATTTTCACATACCTTCGTGACAATACCCTTCCTCCTGACTTATCCAATAACCAATGTCACACTTTCATTCGCCAATCTTCTTGATACGTCATTTTAGCCGATATCCTATACCATCAAGATCTAGATGGCACTCTTCTTAGATGTTTAGAAAGAGACAAAGCTCAGATTGTGTTACGTGAAGTTCATGAAGGGATATGTGGTCCACATTCTAGTGGTCCTAACTTAGCCAAGAAACTCATTAGGACTGGATATTACTGGCCCAATATGGAAAAAGAATAATATCAGTTTGTCAAGAAATGTAAGTAGTGTCAACTTCATGGAGACCTCATCCATGCGCCAGCACATGAACTTCAACCAATTGCGACTCCTTGGTTCTTTTGTCAGTGGGGACTCGATCTCATAGGCAAGATTCACCCTCCTTCTTCCAATGGTCATAAATTCATCATCACTACCACAGAGTATTTCACAAAATGGATCGAAGTCGTGCCTCTTACACAAGTCACTAGAAAACAAATTGCTACCTTCATTATCAACTATATCATTTGTCGATACGGTATTCTTGTTTCCATCATCACCGATAATGGGAGTCCCTTCAAAAATCAGGATGTTCGTGAACTTTGTGACTGCTTCCATATTACCCATCATTTTTCCACACCTTATTACCCCCAAGGTAATGGTCAAGCTGAGGCGTCTAATAAAACAATCCTCAAAATCCTAAAAAAGATAGTTGACGACGTTGGCCGCAATTGGCATATCCAACTTAATCCCGCACTTTGGGCTTACCGCACAAGCGTCCGCACACCTACATGAGCTACACCCTATTCACTTGTCTATGATGTTGAAGCTATCTTGCAAATTGAGGTCGAGTTACCCTCTTTACAAGTCTCCTTGCAAAACATTATCAGTGACGAAGACTACAGGGTCTCTCGCTTACAAGAACTTGATCTATTGGATGAATGAAGACAAACTGCTATTAATCACCTCAAGGCTTATCAACAATGAATGAGTCGTAGCTACAATCATAAAGTCAAGCCTCGCACATTTGTGGTAGGTGACTTGGTTCTCAAAGAAAATCCTAAAAATCAGCAAGACAAAGAAAAGAAGGGAAAGTTCGAACCAAACTGGCTTGGTCCTTACATCATCACAATAGCATATGGATCTGGTGCATATCAGCTCTCAACCATAGAGGGTGAACCTTTGGAGGATCCTATCAACATCATGCACCTTTGCAGGTTTTACACATAGCTCTTCAGAGTATCCTAATTCGAAAATACAAAAAAATAAAAAAAGACAAAAAATCATAAAAATAAAAAATCGTTACTTGGTGAAAACCTGGCAAATAGGCGCCTTGTGACACAAAAAAATTGAAAAACAGAAAAAAAATTCATCCAACGATGAAAACCACTTCAGTGGCACCCTGGGCAAGTACCATGGTGAAAATTGGGTCACCAACGCCATGCATAGAGACATTGTTCCTCCCTCCTTCAGGATTCCATTGCATCCTTTCACTTTGCACACACTCACGACCTATTCATTCATAATAAACTTACCTGTTCCCATAATGGCTTGTTATTGATCTACCCAAGATTGGTTAGCCATTCATAATAATCCCTCATTTTCCCCCCTTTCCATCCATAATAAATCAGCTCCTATCTGTGGCTAAGGCAAATCCTACGTCTAGTGATGGGTGTGGAACTGAGAACATCACACATTTTGAGGAGTACAGTTTCTTCTACTTTTCTTCAATCTATCCATGCACAATCTGCAATAAAGCAGTATTTGCATCATAGATGCACAATAAAGTTTCATCTTCTCTGCAATAAAGTATTAGTTTCATGGATTCAGTTAGTTTCAGATGAGACACAATAGCAAATGGACTTCAACAAATCAAATCTTTCAACAGACTCAGACAACATATGGTTCAGTGCTATCTATCCTTTTTGTGAAAGTAAACATTATGACCACAATCAAATAAGACTTATACAAGTGACAAGAGACACTAAAATTGAGGACTACAATGGATTTTTGTGTCGAGTCTTGGTTTTATTTTGATTTTATCTTTTTGGTGACATGTCTTTTAGCTTTTTTGAGACGTCTTTGACTAGAGATTTTATCTCGAAGATGTCTTTGACTAGAAAGGTGAGGATGGGGTATCGTCACCTATTTTTCTTTGCTGTTTGTGGATTGTCTCTTAGTAATGCTATGACTTGTTCAAGGATATGAGGACACTATGAGTCTAGTATGAACTAGGGCATTCCTTGTTTGAGACTGTCTTATCTCCATGCAAATAGGTACAATGACTTTCTAGGTCAAACATATGCCTCGATTGTCATAACCTACTTGCCATAATAAAGCTCAATGATGATAACGCACAAGAAGCTCTTTCACTTTCATATCTTCTATCTTTCATCCCTCTTTCTTGATTGACTTCCATCGTCCTTCTTGAGTCCGTATAGCCTGCTATCACATGACTGAGTATAATGACACACCAAAAATATTTTCATCTCATGTAGTTTCACCTGCATTACCACATATAAGCATTTCATACATACATATAGATATCACAATTGCATCACATCTTGCACACAACACATGTTAGCACATTTTACATTCTCATCATGTAAATAGTCATTTGCATTATCATATTCATTTACATTTCATACATTCACATTTACATATGCATAACATATTTAAAAACATAAAAGAACAAAAATATTGCATTGCATCCATATCATAACCATCACATAGAAATATACATCATGAAACATCTCATCACATAGGTACACATGCATATAGCTGCCGCAAAGATGAATCATCACACACACACACACATATAAATATAAGTGTCGTGATACAATGATGTCAAAATCATATGGCTACAATCACCCGAAGGTGTCTACATCATCATACAAAATGGTACAAAACTGATACATAGGGAGCCCTCTAAGGCTATGATGAACTCCCTCCCTCAAAACCGCCTGGCCTTGATAGAGTCTGAGCCTTGGAAGGACCCACCCTAGGATCATCTCTCCTGCCCCCCTATCTGATGGTGGTGGAGGACCCATAACCCCACCGCCAGATGCCTATCTCCTCTGACTCCCTCCAGTGGTCATCGTTGTCCATGATGGTCTATGGAAGCTCCTAGCCCACTGATTTGGTGGCACAACCCCATAGTATAGGTCTCTCCAGTAGCCTATCTCCTCCCTGGCTCACAGAAAATAACCATAACCAGCTCCTGTGTCCTCTGTCGCCTGCCTCCCTACCCTCAGTGCTGTCTTAGCCTCTATATAACACTAGATAGCCTAATCTTTCTCTCGCTTTGTGTCCCTCAGCTATCTCTTGAGCCTAGTTGTCTCCCTCTCCAAATCTTGGATCTCATATGCCTGTCCTTGGTAGATCTCCCTCAACTCCAGTAGCTCATCTTGCTCCTCCTCCCCCCCTACACCTTTGGCTGCCCCTGTCCATGTACTTGTGGGTACTCTTGTGGCTACCTCTATCCATGTCCTTGTCCCTATATCTATCTGGGACCCTGTGCTACTGGCACCTGTTATGGCAATCTACCTCGGCCTCTCACCACTCAAGCCTTTCTCTCCTCTCCACCCTCTCTCTGCGGAGCCACTCTCCCCTCTCCTATCACACCTCACCTCCTTCGTCAGCCTCTACCTCCACCATCTTCGTCATCATCCTCATCCCCTCTGCCATCTCCATCTATCAGCTCTCCTAGATCTGTCAACCATGGAAATGGATGCTCTGCCAAATATGTAGTATGCTATGCATCCATCCTTGCATCCTTGATCTCTGGACACATATCCCATGGCAAGGGAGTCATCTCTACTAGCTGCATCATGACCTGATCATATGATAACAAAGGCCCGAAGTGTCCCTGATCTTTCACTGTCTGAGCATACATCCTGGAACCCCGTGGCATCCGCTGGATCCTACCAAACTGACTGCATACTCTGTCTACCAACTACCTCTCCAACACATAGGGTGTCCATCCAATCAAATATATGCTCCTAAAGGTGTATGGAAACTCTACTGCATCATCCTCCCACTCACACTCTTGGTATGGCCTCCATACCACAATGTCAATCTCATCAATGACCCTGTACTAGTGCTCCAGTCTGCCAATCCATGGCTGTGATGTAATCATATGATACAAGTGAACAAAACTATGTCCATGACCCCTGCCCCTGAAATGTATCGGTTGTGTCACTGGCAAATGCTCATATGCCCATACCTATAAAAATGTCACTCCGCAACCCAATCCTACAGATCCATGGTAGACGAACTGATGGAACTCATAGTACAAATAAGCCAGTACGCACCATCCCTAGGCATATCTAGTTTTTTGTGTCACCAACATCTCCAAGGTACTCCCCCAGCCTATAGCCAACCCTCGTGTTGCCCTATCTGTACACAGGAACCCACAGATCACTCCTCTTAGCATTGCTGGTAGCGCCAATCCTGTCACTGTCATGGTGTCCCAAGCCACATGTCCAGCCCTCATCTCTAGTCCTAGATCCTAGAACACTCATCTCAGGGAATCCCTATCTCCATCTCAATCATAGGGTATCAACTCCCCATCGATCGGTACCCTCAGAATTCTGTACACATCCTCCAAGGTGACTGTCATCTCACCCATCGACAAATGGAACATGCATGTCTCAGAATGCCATCAACAAGTGCAGTCAGCAACCCCGTGTTCGCCCGAAACTCAGGCACATACAGAATGAATCTCAAACCCATAACCTCAATCATGGCTCTATCCTCAAATGTCAGCTCTGATCGTAACCTCTGAGTCGATGGGAATCTCTCCCGTGACTCCAGCATAGGTAGGTACTCCTGTAGTCAACCAAATCAACTTTGTCAGTCAAAGTGGCATTCCTTGTTCATCACAAAATGCTACTTATTATCCTAAGTTCTTATGATACTCTATCCTCGTGACACTCACTGTTCCTCACAAAGTGTTGCTTCTATCCCAGTGGCATTCCCTGTTTATCACAAAATGTTGCTTTCTATCCTAGTGGTACTCACTGTTCATCACAAAGTACTACATGTTTTTGCACTCCTTCTTCATCACAAAGTGTTGCTCTTTTCAATACTCCCTATTCATCACAAAGTACTATGTCTTGGTACTCACTATTCATCACAAAGTGCCTCAATCTATCCTATCCTAGGGCCTCTGCTTGAGTGTATCCTCTTGAGTAGTTTCCTAATTGGCAATGTATGTTCTATCACAAAATTGTCAATCCTAGCCCTATCTGCTATTCTAGTCTTCCCTAGAGGACCTGCTTGAGTGTATCCTCTCAGCAGCTTATCCAATCGATAGTATATGTTCATCACAGAACTGTTGATTTGGCCTTGAAGACACAAGTGTGCCTTCATGACATAAACACGCTTACAAATTGCACAAATGCACCTACTCTGCATATATGCGACTAAAATACACAGATGTGCCTATGCTCTGCACAAACATGCCAACTCTACATAGACGTGCCCACATAGCATAAACGAACATGCCCAATGTAGAATCGCTCGAATTTGACATAGACGCCTTTTCCTGCACAGACGTGCTTGGTGTTGTTCACCAAATCTGGTTAACCCAAGCGCACCTGTAATTAATTTATGAAGTAGCCAATTCAATCTCTGAAGAACATCAGGGCTTGGACAACATGACAAGGATCTAAATCCTTCTACTCTTTAGGCTCTGCAAAACCTAGGCGGGTATACCTTTGATGCTTAGAATTAAACCTATTACACACACCTATGACAACATCAACATAAATAGATAGATCTCACCAGGGCTCTATAACAAGTGGTTTACTATAAATAGACTAGATCTACACATAAAACTTAGCTATGTTTGAGCATGAGATAGATGAAACATTTCAAAACATAACATAAACTAAACATATCCTCATTGGATTTTTGATTGGTTTGAGAATCCCCTTAATTGCGGGATCAGTGCCTTATCCCAGGACAACAGAGTCACAAATCAAACTATAGATGAAAACTTATACTACAAATCCATCTCAATTCTTAAGTCTTCCTGCATTTAATGCCTTGCATAAATGCATTACTCATCTCATCCACAAAAAATATCAGATCCAGAAACATAATCCCTATTTTATTAATGTTTGCTCATAGAGTTTAAAATCTTCCTTGAACATTACACTCACAGACACAGCTGCTCATGACCAACTTGATCCTCCTTAAGAATCAAATTTGAATAAAATGAGATTAAATTTCAGAGACAAATTCTGTACGAAATTGTGCATGCCTTACACACACAAGAACTTGCAACTAAGAACACCTATAGCAAACAATTGAATAGAACCTGCAACTAAGAACACCTATAGCAAACAATTGAACTCCATTACTAAACGAAAAGCCCTGCCCTATACAATCTTGAAGAGAACTCAAAATTGGAAATCATGAAAATATGGATCCATTCTCCAAATTTCTGGAACCCTTACAATGAGAAGAAAATTGGAATAAGAAGGAAGAGGGAAAAGATTAGTTCTGCAACTGAAATTGCCTAGTGTCTCCTCTATCCCTAACTGCAAAAATATCTTCTTCATTCCCATGGAAACTACTCTCGAAATATCCCATATCTATTAAATTTAACTACATAACCGCATTCGTCATCTTGAGAGCTTTCTAGCGATATATAATACTTCATATTTTGGCCAAAAAAAGACCTTTGGGTGAATTAATTCTTCATGTGGCTCTGTCATTTAAATTTTTGAATTTTTAATATAGTTGAAACTATATATTAAACTTGATTTTAACTTTGATTTTTCACCCCTTCTTTGGCCTGACACCCTGCCACGTGGTGGTCTCTGATTCGTCGATGAGATCCACTGGATGACCTCTGGGATGATACCTCGTCACTCTGCCATGTGTCTGCCACTAAGCTGCTTGCTCATCACCATGTCATTGCCATGTGTCTGCCACCTGTATGCCACATCACTGCCACTAGACAACCACCTCATCGGGACCTGCCTGCTGGACCACCAACTGGACCTACCATCTGGCTTTCACCATTGCTCGATAGGTAAATGGCGTGCATCTTCGAGCTCCGAAATCACGTGAGCCATTGGATCTTCTTCAACCTGCATGATCTTTACCTTGATTTCCATGCACATGGTTTTTCACTATTTCGCGAAGGGTATTTGGCATGCATCTTCCCTTCATGAATCCACGCACACCGTCGATCTTTTGGAACATGCTCACTGGTTAAGCCATCCATTTCCTGCAAAACTCGCCTACCTGCGTCAGGATCCGTGCCTGCGTGGGGTCCACCAATCGCTGCTCAATCAGTGTCCTTAGTTGCCTTGGGTTTCGTGCCCACGTGCGTGGGGTCCACTTGGGTGCCCAACCGGCACTATCCATCAAAATCCTCTTGAGGCTTTGACATATTAGATGGGTGTCTCTTTGCTTATAAATATAAAAAAAGAACACTTCCTAGCCAATGTGGGATAATGGCTTTATGCTTGGAACTGCATTTTGCTTGGAATTTTCACATGGAGGGAGGATTTACTCTCTTCTTTGGTGCCTTGCCTGGGGGTTTTAATGAAAATCACCTTACCTATACCACACAAGGGAAGAAATCATGCTTTATACCTTCCAATTAGCATCTGTTGAAAGTTTCGATGCTTCTGGATTGGTTTCACACCTGCGAATTGCATTTGTCTGAAAGTGTATATTGCCTCCTACATTACTCTTAATATCTCCAAGCATGTTTCTTCATTTACAAAGGGGAATATCGCACAACATAACAAGTGCACACCATTAATCAAACATTTAGAAGGGCTGATGGCCTTTGCAACATTGCCTTTTACCTGTTGTTGCCTTTGTTTGAAAGTTAAAATGAATTTATTTCCCTTTTTAAACACTACGTTCAGGGGAAGAGGATGTTGGCTGGGCTCTATGCTTTCCAAATGCATTTGTTTTAAAACCTTTTCTTTTGATGACTCCCACGGTAGAGGGGACATTGGCTTTAAGCCAATTGCATTTGCATTAAAGCTTGAAAAGTCTATTTGTTTACCACTACTACCACTCACAGTAGGGACGACTGGCAAAGGTTATGGAATTTAAACATTACATCTACCAAGTGCATTTGTTTGTTTGGAACATTTCCTTCTTCAATCTCCACGTGACGCATTGGAGTCTACGGAAAAACATAGGGGAAGGAGCTAATGCTGTTGTTGAATCATTTCCCACAAAACCACATAGAGGAAGGAGGGAAGTCTTTGGTTGCAGCAGTTTGAAAGTTTAAAAATTGTTCGTCAAAACCACATAGAGGTGGAGATTCTGCACCATTTGTATTTGCTAAAAGTTTCCTTCAATGTTGCCTCCAACATACCACATGAAGGGAGGATGCTTGCCGATGCACATTCACTAGGAGTTCATTTCTCTTTTAAATGCTGCACTAGTCCCCAAAACACATTTGGCTAAATGTTTCAAAAGGCCTATTCAAAGCACATTCCATTTACTTTGCACTCACATGCCAATTGCATTATAAGAAATACTTAGCTTAATAAAACCAAACATTCCTGACTCCAACTAAAAATAGCTTACACATTAGCACTTCAGCTATATGCCCATATAATGAAATGAAATCATCTCATAATAAACCAATTTGCCAACAAAATCAATCCGCAAGCATGAGCCAAGTCGGGCCCCAAAGTGGGTCCGACTAAAAAAAAACTTGTTTTCATGCAACTGACCTCTAAAATACCTCAGGAACCTTAAACATACCTCTGGAATCAATTGGCAACATTTTTGAATTACCAAACTGAATTTTACAACTTGCAGGCACTTATGCCACATTTTCACATTTAAACGCGAAGACGTAATTTTCAAAGTGGTCAAAACACCTGTCTGGACCACGCCATCTAACAGGCGTGTACTCTGATATACATGAATGAACTTTACCAAATGGTTTCGCAAGAATAGTCCCGAGTGAAGAGATATTAATTTTCGAAAATGCCCAACTAGCTTTGTCGACACTGCGGACCTGATGAAGTCAATGTTTTGGCAACACATGATGCCTTTCTCGAAAATATCAAACGACCTCTGTAGACCCTCAAATTTGAAACACGGGTACCTTGAAGTACATATTGAATCTTTGGATTCTTAGTTTAACCAAAAGTCTGACTGGGTGCAAATGGTGCGCTCATGAAAATGGCTACATTAACTGATATAACATTGAAAGTACAGATCACTGAAAACGATGACTCAATGAACACTTTTGAAAACTGATCAAACGGATTGGCAGAGGCTTGAAATTTGAAACATGGCTTATCATTTGTACCAAAAATATCTTGGAAGAAACATTCTATCATGACATTCACTGAGGCAACTTTTACACTTGTGTGAAACAGGGCTCCGAGTAGGCACTGAAACAGGGACTTGTCAAAACATTCAAACTGCAAACAGTTCGAGCTTTGAAAACTAAGAAAATGGATTCATAAGAACTTTAGAATTTGTAAGCTAACTCAAATTTATACATACAATTCAATTCATTTTGAAATTCTTCATGATGATCAACAGGGCAAAATATATAAACACTCAAAGTAGGCTACTCAATAAAATCTGCATTTGTGCCTAAAATGCACTTTCAGCTCACCCCTTGAAATGGGTACCTGGTAAACTTATCCAAACTGAATTCTGAAAGTTGCACATCACTGAATAGGCCAAATGAAAGGTGTAGGACATGTTTCCCGAACCTTACCCTCTGAAAATCAACTGGCTCCATCTTGCCCTCTCTCTAACTAGGCCATTCAAACTGACTCATTTGGAAATGCAAAGCAAAAATTTGAATTGGGCCTCAAAACTTGACTCAATTTTAATGAGTCCCAATAGTGGCTCTAACTAGGGATGGTTGATTGCAAGATCGACACAAGAATCCAGAATCTATGGTTAAGCAGACCACCCAAAAAATGGATCACATCTCTTCTCTTCTCAAAAATAGGGCTTCCTTATTCTACCCAAATAGTAGGGCACTTTATTGAAAAGCACACAACTGAAGCAAAACAACTGTACAAAGTATACAACTTATAAATGGCCCCAGGCCATCAAAACTGATATCAATTCTTACCTCTATCAAACACATGATTTTCATTTCCACAAACTAGAGGTAAACTAAAATCATTGTTATCTGTCTGATCAATCACACTTCCATTTCTAATCATTTGATCACATTAAACATTATCGACAGCATGTTCATAATCATAAAATCTTTGAAAACCAAACGAATGCTGAAAGGGCTGATCACTAGGTGACATAAGAATGCCATACTCTTTACCATTCTTTCCCTGTTGAAATGAAAAGTGGCCTAACTTATTCTGAAAGTTGAAAACATCAAGCACATCTCTATTTCTAGTTTGCTCAAATGATGAACACTCTTCTACAATGATGGCTTGCAAACTAGAGAGGAAAACTTCCTCATAACATGATTGCACCTCTTCTTGCTGATCACAATTTCTATCAGCACTTTGCATAGGTAAAAACACATGATCATCACTTATCAATGGTTCATTTCCCACTTGCAAATCTGAGAAAACTATTTCAGATTTGTCATACCTTTTAAAATCAAGATCCACACAATGCATATCAAAATCTAAGTTCATAACAACATATGAATCTACAATATCACACCTATCAACCATATGTGCATTTTTATCTTGTCCATCACTCAAATCAAATACAGGGAAAGAATCAACATACCTATCATACTTCACACCCTCAAAAACATCATCAATATCAAAACATGTACTGGTTGGGTGTGAGAGATTGGGCGTATTTTTGGATGCATACCTCTGAAGATCAGCAGCTAAGAGTTCTGAAATTTGTTCACTACTTAGTGAACCTTCTTCTTCATTTTCATTTTCCTTGGCTTCATCCTCTGAGCTGTAAACATTGTCCCAATCTGATAAAGGTATTAAATCAGCAGTGCTCATGTCTCTATGCATATTTGTTTCATCATTACAACAACTCGCATCTGCATCATAGCCTTTATCATGCTGCTCATAAAGTGTTGCTATATGTTGCAACATAGTTTCATAACTTTGATTGCAAATATTTTGTGGATTGAACTTAACAATACTGTCATTCATATTATTCAAATCTGAAAACTTTGAAGAGTTACAATCATGCACACTAAAACAACAATCTATATTTTCATCTTCCTTATACTGAGAACAAAATTCTGTATTGTCATGTTGATCATAAGAATCATTTTCAAAATTAGAAGAGATATCCCTACTCACAAATTCATCTCCATTACTTTGGTATTCACCAATTTCACTGTCAGCATCAGTATACTCAATATTATGTGCATTTCCATATTTCATTCTTTCAATCTCATATATCCATTCTTTTATACATGCAACACTCTCTTCTCTCAAGGTAGTAGACCAATTAACTGAGTCAGGATCATCAAGCTCTAAGAATAACTCAATCAAAACAGACTCATGGGGCCTAGCATCAGCTGGAAACTCATTCAATGCATCTATAAATCTTTCATAGAAAACATATGATGACTCTTCTTTTCTTTTCCCTACTTTCCTTTTAAAAAACCAAACAAACTTCTCTTGGATCTTTTGAAGACATACTTTAATTTCTCTATCAATCTCTTTCAAATTTGACAAAGAATTTTTAGATCTAGGAGCTACATCTAGATCCATCAATTTTAGACCATCTACTGAACCATTATCTTGACCATGCATCTTACTGTTTCATAAATTCTTTTCAAAACATATGTAGTCATAATTTTTCACAACCATACACACTTCTCCCATCACTTAACTGATTTTTTTTTTTTTTTAAAACATGAAGTATGTAAAGTGCAGATTTCTTTTCTTTTCTATGGTGACTGTTTCACCTTATAAGGAACATATAATGTCATGAATATCTTAAGGAATACCTGGTAAATTTGTTACTACTATTCACTTCACCTCTAACTAAAAATTTGAAGAACTCCTCCAAATCTCAGGTTCGTTCTTACAGAGTCTCCACCTCCTTGAAGAGGAATAAAATCTAAACATTGATCTTCACTCTGAAACACTTTCAGATTTCTGGGTCTCACCACACATAGCAGAGCCACATAATATTTTAAATTTCAAAGCAACAAGACTTTCCAGGATACGCACTTTCAAATCTGAAAATGACTTTCAGGTTTCTAAACTTCTAAGACTCTTCCCCAAATGAATTTTGGCTAGACTCATGGGATTTGACTTGATAAAATTCTTACATCTCTTTCCCTAGCAGAGTCACCATTTTTGTTGTTCACCAAATCTGGTTAACACAAGCACACCTACAATTAATCTATGAAGTAGCCAATTCAATCCATGAAGAACCTCAAGGCTTGGACAACATGACAAGGATCTAAATCCTTCTACTCTTCAGGCTCTGCAAAACCTAGGCAGGTATACCTTTGATGCTTAGAATTAAACCTATTACACACACCTATGACAACATCAACATAAATAGATAGATCTCACCAGGGCTCTATAACAAGTAGTTTACTGCAGATAGGCTAGATCTACACATAAAACTTAGCTATGTTTGAGCATAAGATAGATGAAACATTTCAAAACATAACATTAACTAAAGATATTCTCATTGGATTTTTGATTGGTTTGAGAATCCCCTTAATTGCAGGATCAATGCCTTATCCCAGGACAACAAAGTCACAAATCAAACTATAGATGAAAACTTATACTATAGATCCATCTTAATTCTTAAGTCTTCCTGCATTTAATGCCTTGCATAAATGCATTACTCGGCTCATCCACAAAAAATATCAGATCGATAAACATAATCCCTATTTTATTAATGTTTGCTCACAGAGTTTAAAATATTCCTTGAACATTACACTCATAGACAGAGTTGCTCATGACCAACTTGATCCTTCTTAAGAATCAGATTTGAATAAAATGAGATTAGATTTCAGAGACAAATTCTGTACAAAATTGTGCATGCCTTACACACACAAGAACCTGCAACTAAGAACACCTATAGTAAAGAATTGAACTCCATTACTAAACGAAAAGCCTTGCCCTATACAATCTTGAAGAGAACTTAGAATTGGAAACCATGAAAATATGGATCCATTCTCCAAATTTCTGGAACCCTTACAATGAGAAGAAAATTGGAATAAGAAGGAAGAGGGAAAAGATTAGATCTGCAACCAAAATTGCCAAGTGTCTCCTCTGTCCCTTACTGCAAAAATATCTTCTTCATTCCCATGGAAACTTCTCTCAAAATATCCCATATCTGTTAAATTTAACTACGTAACCACATTCCTCATCTCGAGATCTTTCCAACGATACATAATACTTCATATTTTGGCCAAAAATAGACCTCTAGGCGAATTAATTCTTCATGTGGTTGTGTCATTTAAATTTTTGAATTTTTAATATAGTTGAAACTATATATTAAACTTGATTTTAACTTTTATTTTTCATCCCTTCTTTGGCCCAATGCCTTGCCACATGGCGGTCTCTGATTCGATGATGGGATCCACCGGATGCCCTTTGGGATGATACCTCGTCACTCCGCCACATGTTTGCCACCAAGCTTCTTGCTCATTGCCACATCATTGCCATGTGTCTACCACCCATGCGCCACGTCACTGCCACTAGACAGCCACCTCACCGGGACCCACCTGTTTGACCACCAACTAGACCTGCCACTTGGCTTTTGCCATTTCGCAATAGGTAACTGGTGTGCATCTTCGGGCTCCGAAATCACGCGAGCCGTTGGATCTTCTCAACCTGTGTGATCTTTACCTCAATTTTTGTGCACATGGTTTTTTGCTATTTCGCAAAAAATATTTGGCATGCACCTTCCCTTCATGATTCCATGTGCACCATCGATCTTTTGGAACATGCTCACTAGTTAAGTCGTCCATTTCCTGCAAAACTCACCTACCTACCTCAAGATCCGTGCCTACATGGGGTCCACCTGTTGCCACTTAGTCAGCCTCCTTGGTCGCCTTGGGATCCATGCCCATACACGTGGGATCCACTTGGGCGCCCAACCGGCACCATCCGTCAAAAGCCTCTTAAGGCTTTGACATATTAGATGGGTGTCTCTATGCTTATAAATATAAAAAAAGAACACTTCCCAGCTAATGTGGGATAATGGCTTTATGCCTAGAATTGCATTTTCCTTGAAATTTTCACATGGAGAGAGGGTTTACTCTCTTCTTTGGCTTCTTGCCTGGTGGTTTTAATGGAAATCGCCTTACCCATACCACACAAGGGAAGAAATCACACTTTATACCTTCCAATTTGCATCTGCTGAAAGTTTCGATGCTTCTGGATTGGCTTCACACCTGCGAATTGCATTTGTCTGAAAGTGTCTATTGCCTCCTACTTTACTCTTAATATCTCCAAGCATGTTTCTTCATTTACAAAGGGGAATATCACACAGCATAACAAGTGCACACCATCAATCAAGCATTTAGAAGGGCTGACAACCTCCTAAACGTTGCCTTTTACCTGTTGTTGCATTTGTTTGAAAGTTAAAATGATTTATTTCCCTTTTTAAACACTACGTCCAGGGGAAGAGGATGTTGGCTGGGCTCTATGCTTTCCAAATGCATTTGTTTTAAAACCTTTTCTTTTGATGACTCCCACGATAGAGGGGACATTGTCTTTAAGCCAATTGCATTTGCATTAAAGCTTAAAAAGTCTGTTTGTTTGCCACTACCACCACTCACAGCAGGGAGGACTGGCAAAGGTTATGGAATTTAAACATTACATCTACCAAGTGCATTTGTTTGTTTGGAACATTTCGTTCTTCAATCTCCACGTGAACCATTGGAGTCTGAGGAAAAATCTAGGGGGAGGAGCTAATGCTGTTGCTAAATCATTTCCCACAAAACCACATAGAGGAAGGAGGGAAGTCTTTGGTTGCAGCAATTTGAAAGTTTAAAAATTGTTCCTCAAAACCACATGGAGGGGGAGATTCTGCACCATATGTATTTGTTGAAAGTTTCCTTCAATGTCCCCTCCAACATAGCACATGAAGGGAGGATGCTTACCAATGCACATTCGCTGGGAGTTCATTTCCTCTTTTAAATGCTGCACAAGTCGCCAAAACACATTTGGCTGAATGTTTCAAAAGTCCTTTTCAAATCACATTCCATTTACTTTGCACTCACATGGCAATTGCATTATAAGAAATACTTAGCTTAATAAAACCAAGCATTCCTTCCTCCAACTGAAAATAGCTTACACATTAGCACTTCAGCTATATGCCCATATAATGAAATGAAATCATCTCATAATAAACCAATTTGCCAACAAAATCAATCCGCGAGCATGAGCCAAGTCGGGCTCCAAAGTGGGTCCGACTAAAAAAAATTCGTTTTAATGCAACTAACCTCTAAAATATCTCAGGAACCTTAAACATACCTCTGGAATCAATTGACATCATTTTTGGATCACCAAACTGAGTTTTACAACTTTCAGGCACTTACGCCACATTTTTGCATTTAATCGAGAAGACGTAATTTTCAAAGTGGTCAAAACACCTTTCTGGACCACATCGTCTGATAGCCGTATACTTTGATATACAAGCATGAACTCTACCAAATCATTTCTCAAGATGAGTTCCTAGTGAAGAGATATTAATTTTCAAAAATGCCCAACTGGCTTTGTCGACACTGCGGACTTGATGAAGTCAATGTTCTGGCAACACATGCTGCCTTTCTCGAAAATATCAAACAACCTCCGTAGACCATCAAATTTGAAACACGGGTACATTGAAATACATATTAAATCTTTGGATTCTCAGTTTGACTAAAATTCTGACTGGATGCAAATGGTGCGCTCATGAAAATAGCTACATTAACTGATATAACATTGAAAGTATAGATCACTGAAAACGGACTCAATGAACCCTTTTGAAAATTGACCAAACGGATTGGCAGAGGCTTGAAATTTGAAACATAGCTTATCATTTGTACCAAAAATATCCTAGAATAAACATTATGTCATGACACTCACTAAGGCAACTTTTACACTTGTGTGAAACAGGGCTCCGACTAGGTGCTGAAACAGGGACTTGTCAAAACATTCAAACTGCAAACAGTTAAAGCTTTGAAAACTAAGCAAATGGATTCATAAGAACTTGAAAATTTGCAAGCTAACTCACATTTATACATAAAATTAAATCCATTTTGAAGTTCTTCATGACAATCAATAGGGCAAAACATATAAACACTCAAAGTAGGCTACTCAATAAAATCTACATTTGTGCCTAAATGCACTTTCAGCTCACCCCTTGAAATGGGTACCTGGTAAACTTATCCAAACTGAATTTTGAAAGTTGCACATCACTGAATAGGCTAAATGAAAGGTGTAGGACATGTTTCCCGACCTTACCTTCTGAAAATCTACTAGCTCCATTTTGCCCTCTCTCTAACTAGGCCATTCAAACTGACTCATTTGGAAATGCAAAGCAAAAGTTTGAATTGGGCCTCAAAAATTGACTCAATTTTAATGAGTCCCAACACCTGGCACAAACACAGATGGGCCTAGCTAACCTAGACATGCTTGGCACCAACACAGACGCACCTCAGCATTTTTTGACCTTGTTTGTCATATCCTAAAATGCATTAATTGCACTACCTAACATGCATTAATGACAACATTTATTGCAACAAAGTACAAGGAGGTTTTGTGGTACTCACTGGCTCTCCTACATCTGATGGCCTCTGAAATCGACGAACGCGATCGAATTTGTGAACCAATGCAATTGGTGCTGACTGTTGTTGCTCTATTCTCTCTCTGCACTCTGATCTCTCGGATGTGTGGATGAAAATGATGATGTATTCCCCTCATGGTCTATTTTATAGACTGCCCTAGCCCTAGCCCTAGCCCTCGTCTCCCGAGTCAGTCTTCTTTATCCCGTGACTTTGTCACTCTATCCTATCTGGTCAGTCCTTTCTAGCCTTTCTTTCTTATCGAGAGATTGTCTGCGATCTTTCCAGACATTTTCATCCAATCTCTCGAGGGGGCATACCATTCCCATCTTGGGGCAACTTTGTATCAATTCATATTATCTTCTTTGAAACAACGTGACAAGCGACATTGTCTCAAAGAGGGGCAAAATGTAGACACCAAAAATTGTCATGTCTAATTAAATAAATATCTTTATTTATTTAATTATTTTAGCCTAATTCTTCTATTAATTAAATAAATCTTTATTTATTTAATTAATTCATTTATCCTCTTCTAGCCTTATTTCTCATTTAAATAAATAAATTTATTTATTTAAATTATCTTTTCCTAAATTAAATAAATATCTTATTTATTTAATTGATCTCACTTCCTCTATTAATTAAACAAATCTTTATTTATTTAATTAATTCATTAACCTTATCTACCCATGACACATGTCATTCATCTCTTAATTCATACACTACCTACCCTCTTATTATTTTATTATTTCTTCTACCTACCCTCTAATCATAGCCAACCATTTATCTTTTACACCTCTCAATATTATCCCTCCATTTCATATAGTGTCTTCTATATAAGGAGATGATTTCTTCATTACCAACCCCCAGCTAACTAACTACCTGATCAATTGACTAGACTACGCCTTTGCACTTTCATATGCGATCCTACTTTCAACCACATTTCCGTTCTTTGTTGAGCTCTTGTGCACACATAAAATCTGAGAGCAAATATATCAAGCAAGATCAATGGAGATAGGAAGAATGGAGATCCAAACCCTATTGGACATGTGATGGTATAATCTTTGTGATTTCATTTGATTTGCATTGTCTTAGGTAATCTTCATATGTTATGGTGGATCTTTGTTGTTGTTAGGCTAGGGTTTTGTGGTTGAATTCATTTAGCCTTTCAATTATTGTTGTTATCCATTTTCACCATATACAAGTATAACTTGGGCCATTGTCCCATACTCAGGAACCCTAGAGAAGATCATTCTTGAGGAAGCCATGAAAGCTTACGAAGAAAACAAAGCCAAATCTAAACCACACAAAAGGAAAAAGGCTAACAAAAAGAAGATAGCCCCACCCTCCCTGGGTGTTGAGGAAATCTTTGAGTTTAAAAGACCAAGAGGTAGACCTAAGGGGTCAGGTGGGACTACATTTGGCCCATTTGGCAATAACAGGCATTATCGTAAATGCTACAAGTCATTTAGGGTACCAATGGATATTTCCTCTTACATTGGATGGAGCTAAACTATGTCTCGTGGAATGTCAGGGGACTAGAGTCCCCTGATGGAAAGTATGCGGTTAAAATATTCCTTAAACTATATAAGGATGTGGACATTCTAATGCTACAAGAAATTAAGGCAGATCAGTTCACCCTCTAAATCAATCTTAAGTGCATATGGAGGGATGTCATTTCTTTCACTACCAATTATCACCTGAGGGGTAGAGAGGGAGTGACCATATTGATGAGAAACAAATAGAGAGGGGCTATCCAGAGATGGGGTTCCTCCCCTTGCAACAAGATGGTCTGGGTGGTGTTTAAGGTGCAAGAGACATAATTTGGGTTAGGATCCATTTATGCCCCTAATGACTATAAAGAGAGAACAGAGCTTTGGAAGTGGATTTCTATTTGGAAGAGATTCCCTAGGTTCTTGGTGGTGATTTCAAAATGGTTGAGAGTCACTTAGATAATATTTGAGGGGGAAGGTTTGAATGGAAATGGGATGAGAGATTCTATTGGTGCAGGATGATGAACAAACTCAAGCTTTTATACCCCCTTTCTAGGAAGAAAGATGAGAACAAGGACATTTGGTTCTCCTGGTGCAATTTTTAGAAAGGTCACAAGAGGATATACACTAGATTGGACATGTTTTATGCTAATGGAGAGGCAGTACAAATTAAGAGGAACAGAGTTGGGAGTAGCATGAGGGTAATTCCATATACTCTCTCTGATCACCACTTAGTGCAATCTATAGTTTTACTGGGCAACCCCTCTATTGACTCCACCCCTAGGAGTTCTAATTTTTGTTTGAACTCTAAACTATTGTTAGATGATAATGTCAACCAAGTGTCCCTCATCATTAAACTATTCAATGACTATAATAGGTCCTTAACATTTGAGAGGGCTAGATGGAATCAAAATGTAGCAAGATGGAGAAAACTCTTCCAAATAGTAAGAAAAAAGAAAGCCAAGAAATCTAGGAGGGTAAAATTTTCTCTCCATGATAGGCTGGTTACAGCTGAACTTGAGATCCAAAGAAACCTAGGTAGTGACAACACCTGAGAGGCCTTATGGTAGGCTAAAGATGCTCTCAAGAGGGTGCAAAACTACCAAATCCAAGGTCTAAAAACTAGGGCTAGATTGAACTGGTTAGATCATGGTGACAAGGGCACCAAATTATTCTTTAGTGTTTTGAAGCACAAGGAGGGTAAGGGGAGGATTGGAGGCATCTGGGATGAAGGTGTATTTATTGAAGACTCTGAAGGTATCCTCAAATCTTTTGTGAAGTTCTATTCTGCCCTATTCAAGTTGGAGGATGGAGAACCCAACAAGGCCAAACTAAGAGACAAAATCAAGTCCATTGTACCAAATAAAGTGTGCAAAGAAGATGCAGATAATATTAGCAAGGAAATCATAGTGCGGGAGATTAAGAATTCTATTTCCGCTCTTAATAATGATAGATCCCTAGGCCCAGATGGGCTTACAGTGGAGTTGTTCAAGAAAAAACAGGAGTGGATTAGTGAGGATCTATGGAAAGTATACAGAGAAGCTTTTGATGCTAGAACTTTAGGGGAGGATATCAATAGTGGGCTCATCAAGCTCCTCCCTAAGGAGGGGGATAGATCCTTGGTCAAAAAATGGAGGCCAATCACCCTCGTCAATGTCTCATATAAGATACTAGCCAAACTTTTGGCCAGAAGATTGGAGGACATTCTACCTAAGGTTGTAACACATACTCAAATAGGCTTTGTCAAGGGGAGGTATAACCTATAAAATATTCTTACTTGTTGGAAAGCTATGTTTTGGGCCAAAGAATCGAAACATCAGCCTGCCATGTTACTCCTTGACTTCGAAAAGGCTTATGACAAGATAGAGTGGAGCTTTGTTTTTATGATGCTAGAAGGCTTGGGGTTTCCCGAGGCCTTATGCAGAATGGTAGAGATCCTATTGACTAACTAACGCCAATGCCTGTATTGAAGTTAATTGTATCAGATCAGACAAGATTTCTCTCTCCAAATCCATCAGACAGGGGTGCCCATTAGCCCCTGCCTTATTTTTTATAGTTGCAGATGCTATTCACTATCTACTAAGGGATGACTCTTAATCCATAAGGGATCTAGGGGTACTCTTGCCTAATCATGAGGAAATCTCTAATATTCAATTTGCTAATGATATTTATATCCTACTGATAACGGAGAAGAGAAACCTATCAGCCCTAAGAACAAATTGGATATATCTCTCGGTGCCTCTAGGAGCAAGATTTCTCTGTCCAAATCTATCATGCTTGGCTGGGATAACAACCCTCCTCCTTGGTTTAGTAAATAATCTCTAATATGGGTAGGCCCTGAGTTCCAGACCAAGTACTTGGGGTTCCCCTTCTCTATCTATCCTAATCCCAAGGAGATGTGGCAATGGATTAAAGAAAAAATTGACAAGAAGATCAGAAAATGGGACAAGTACTACCTTTCATTGCCAGGCAGAATACAAGTATGCCAGAATATTTGATCATCATGCAATAATTACTATGCCTCGACTTGGTTATTTAACAACTATCAATGGAACCACATTCATAAACAAGTCAGGAACTTCTTGTGGTTTGATGGCAAAGGGAATAAGAAGATACATGTGGTTAAATGGAAATGGTGCACAATGAGTAAGTCCAAAGGAGGACTAGGCCTTAAAGACCTCAGAGTGCAAGGGTTGTCTTTGGCGGCCAAATGGATCTTTAGGGCTCTAGAAGGGGAGGAGCCTTGAAAAGTCCTCATCAGGCATAACATTTCTCAATTAGTACCTAGACAAGGCTCGGTTTGGAGACATCTTCCTATTAGTAATCTAGTAGCCGGTAGTTTTTTTGTCAAACCCAGGAAATCAACAATCTTCAAAACCCTATGGAAGGAATGGGAAGAGGTTAGATACCTGATCTCTGGTAATAGCATTATAAGCAAAGATGGTAAGATCTGTGGGAAGTGGTCGATTTGGTGGAACCTATTCCATTAGGGTAAACCCTTGGCTGTTATCCAGGGATGCTTAGCAAAACAATGGGCAGCAAGAGGAATCAATTAATTAAGTGATATTACCAAGGATGGGTATCTGATCTCTTGGTCTATGAATTGTGAGAAGTTAAAGATCCCCTGGTATCAATGGAGGACATACACTATACTTACCCATGCATACTCCACCCTCGGCCTCCCCAGAGAACAATAATTCAATTAACTAGATGTATTCAATATAAATAGCCCAATGGGGCACAAATTACCAAAATTAAAGCAAAAGATATCTACTCATAGCTAGTGGACAATAATGAAATCTTTGATCACTTGAACATTCGTTGGAATACTACCCACAGTGAATCCACTTGGAACAAACTCTTAAGTTTTCTCTGGATTAGTCTTGTTGAGCCCAAAATTAAGTGCTTTCTTTGGTGCCTTCTGCAGCATAGACTCCATATTCCATGCTATGATGGATCTCCCAGCCCGTGTAAGTGTTGCAGTTTTCCTGAAACAGTGATGCATATTTTATTTGATTGTTTTTTTGCGAAGGAGGTGTGGAAATTTTTTGGTGTTCTTATTAATTGTAATGTCTGTTGTTGGGAGTGTGTAACTAGTTATGTGTCAGTTCTACAAAAATATGTCAATCTCTTTTGCTCTATACTCTCCTCAAAGATCATGTGGTTGATTTGGAAAATTAGAAATAATGATGTAATTAAAGGCATTGAAAGAATGCTTACCGAGTCTCTCAGAAGGCTCATAACTCATAATGTTTCCATGCAGGTAATAGTTGTGATGAGGATTTCTAAGAAAAAGTTTGAAAGGCTGCTAAGTGATGGGCATGCATCAATGTTCACCTAGGAGATATCCCATGGACTTACATGGAAAAGAACGTCAGAAGCTCTGTTTCAGTTTAAGATTTCTCTCAATAATTTCATGGTGGAGCTAGAGAATGAAAGAAAGGTGCAGTCCAAACCCATGGCATCTCGTCCACTAGCCACTGTTATACTGAGTTCCTCTTTCGAATTCCCTGAAGCCATTCTTCTTGTTGACCAAGTGCCTAGGAAGCCGTTTTGGATGGAAGGGCAGCTAGGATGGACCGCGTGGTTTGAGGAGGACATAGTACCCTAGTGCTCTTGATCAGTTGTTGACCGAGGGTCACATTTTTTTGTTTTAAATCTATCTTATATCCTATTTACACTCGCTTCTTATAAACAAATCTATGTAATACTTTGATTTTGCTACTATTTGGGTTTTTTGACAGGGTAACCTAGCAGGCCTTATGAACAGATTCTCTCTGTGGTGTATCTAATTTATCTTTAACAAGAAAAAAATGGGTCACTTTTTTATCTACAAAAGACTGCATTAGATCTAAAGGTCTATAAGAGCTTAGCCCAAAATCTACATCCATTTTGTGCCAAGATTTTAAAGTTGTGTAGGAATTCTTTCCCCAAACTCTAGTTTGAAGTCCCACCATAATGCTATTAAAATAGTGTTTCTAATAACTTATTCAAAATTGTAGATTCCTAAAATTCAATCTCATATTTTTATTATCATCATGTCAAGATTATCAAGTAGATCTTTTTCTATTTATTAAATAGATATTTTTTCTTGATTAATCTATTCAATCATTTGTCTAGTATTTTTTATGTTTATAAGCATGGGAAAGGACTTGGACCCGATATAAAAAGTAGTCAAACTGGAAAGAGAGAAGATTATGATGAGAGTTGAGACTACCAATCATTAGAAAATAGAGAAAATAGCACATGTGATAAAAAATAATAGTAGACAGCCAAAGAAGAAATCAAAACAACTAATTAGTAATCTTTCTCAAACCTCTTATAGCTTCAAATTTAGTGTTGAGTAAACTAATACAAATTATAGTATCCCCCTTGGTAATTTCCTTTATAGCTTTACCTTTTGTCTCCAACCTCTTGTCTCTTGTTTTGTTAGCAAGCCCTTCATTCAACCTGGTATCTCTATTATTTAGATTCTTATTAGTGTCAGTTAGAGTAACAACCTTAGGACTTTTGCTCTAGTCTTTAGTATTTCTATTCTCCTCTTGCCACTTAGCTCTAATTTTGTTGGCAATTCCCTCCTAAATTTTGGTGGTGTTTTTTATATTCTTATCCTTTTTCTAGTGTTAGTTTTAAATAGATTTCAACTATTTAATCAGCCAATCTAACATTTCTTCCAAAATTAACTAAATTACCTTTAGTTATTGGATTAATTTAATATATAGCCTTTCTTTCAAAGTTACAAACTTAACTCTATAAATAAATAAGAATTAATTGAATTTAATCATTTCCCCAACATTATTCATAAATAATATAGATACACCATGGCTTATTTAATTCCTCTAAAATCTTTCTCATCATTTTTTATTAAGATATAATGGGTTTTATAGGGACCCAAAACGCAGATGCAAATACAAAAGAATCAAATATCAGCAATAAAGTCTAGAAACAAAAACCAACCATAAGCAAAATAGGGGCATTTGAACCCCACAAAGCCCTGCACAAATAATTACACTAAAGCATCAGGCAAACCAATAAAAATATAAACTAAAGCCCCTGATTTTTCTCAATAAAGTTTTTATTAATGTCTTCCAGCTCCTTGATCACACTCCTCATGGTACATTTCTCCTGAATCCCTCTCCTGGTCCTCGTAGACAGGCCTGTAGAACCCTTCACTTACAGAATACTGTTGAGCGGCTGAACTTGGTGGATTTTTTATTTTTTCATTAAACTTTTTGAGGCCTTCCACACTATTATTCATTTCTATTTTGTTGATCTCAACCAAATTATTGAGACTTTCCTTAATGTCTACCAATTCTTTCTCCAAGCTGGCTATTCAGGATTCATGCTTTGTTTTCATTATCTTCACATCTTCAATTAATTTATGGGTCATTTTTTAGGACTTATCAGTTTTATTGGGCGTCGGGGTCTCGTGAAATTATTGATAATTTTAGATATTCCATGTCTAATGACTTGGATTTCACTAATTATCTAGCGAAAACACTTCTCTTGATTGGCAGTAGAATTAGCCATTAGCATGTGAATATCCATAGAATCCCTTTTACTATTATCCGGGTCCCCCTAGTCATGGTTTAGGGGAATATCTAACTTGATCTCTTTATCCCCTTTTTGGTTATGATCTCCAGACATCCCAACCTTTTTCTTCTTAGGGATTTTAATACCCATGTCTTGGGGGAGAGGAGTTTTGTGTTTTTTGGCGTTCTATACAGAGGGGGGTTTATTCTTCTTACTATTGTTAGTTCCCAAAGTGACCTTTGAAGGGGGACTCTCATCCTCAGAGAGCTAGTACTCAGTATCAGCTTCTAACACCTTAAGTTACGCCAATCCATATCCATCTCACCCGACATCCTATCATCCTCAATTTCAGTATTAGACACAACAAGCACATCATGACCAGTCGGGGAATTGAGGTTACTTTCACATTTGAGGGCCAGTGAGGTCTTAACTTCATTTCTTTTGGCATATTTCATCAAAAGAAGGATAAGGCCCTCATTAAGAATAGGGTTTTCACAGATCTTTGCATGATTGGAAAGACTATGCTCCAAATAAGACAACAAATAAAATGGCATAGAAATTTTCCTATCATGTCTATAATGGTTGCAAATAGTAAAATGATAGGAAAATATACTGACATTGCATCCATCCAAGGTAATGTACCTCATAATCACCTCTACTACATCAGCCCATAGTTTCATCAAGCCATTTCTATTGTGGCCCTCATTAAGAATGGGGTTTTCATAGATAGTCACATGATTGGAAAGACTATGCTCCAAATAAGATAGCAAATATAATGGTTGAAAATGGTAAAATTATAGGAAAATATACTGGTCCATCGCGTCCATCCAAGGTAATGTACCTCATTATCAGCTCATAGTTTCATCAAGCCATTTCTATTGTTGCCCCCATCAGTTGTTTTCCTAATTGTCTCTTTCACTCTGCTTATCAAAGAAAATAGAGAGAGCTTCCTCTAATGCCTTGCATTCTTTGTATAAATTTTTCCCCTCCATTTGTAATTTGATAATACCTGCAATAAGATCCTCATCAATTCTGAATTCGACACCATAGGCACCAAGAATACATTGAAGAGAGTAATTGGTAATATTATATTCGAAGACCATAGTGGATTCATCACTCAGACGTCAGTTGTAGAAGGAATTAGCATAGCTCATGAAGCTATTCATACCATCAAGAGGGATAAAGTGGATAAAATCATCATCAAATTAGATATTAGGAAAGCTTATAACAAAAGGGAGAAGAAATTTCTTTTAGCAGTCTCAAGAAAGTTTGGGTTTAGTGAGGAATGGATTGCATAGGCAAGAAGTTGCATTATGAATCCAAAGTTCTTGATTCTAATTAATGGAACTCCCCAAGGCTTTTTTTAGACAAACAAAAGGTTGAAGTAAGGTGATCTCCTTTCCCCTCTTTTATTTATCATAATGGCTAAATTTTTGGGAAGTATTATCAACATGTTGAGATTAGAGGGTAAATGGAGAGGCATTAGCATAGCACCAAATATGGAAAACACCATTCATCAACAATTTGCTGATGACACAATACTCCTTGGAGAATCTTCATTAAGGGAAGCTAGATGCATTAAACAAGCCTTAGAAAAATATTGTCTTCTCTATGGACAAAAATTTAATTGACACAAATCATAGGTTAACTTCTCTAATACATACATCAATAAACAGAGGGAAATTTCAAGAATTTTGGAGATCAGGTCAAGGAAGCTACCGAGAATATTTTTCGGGATCCCATCATTCTCAAGAGGCACCAAATAATCTTTGTGGAACAAACTTGTTGATACTTGTTTGAACAAGTTAGAGGGGTGGAAAAGCAAGTGGTTGATGACTGCTGGAAGAATATTTATCCTTAAAGAAATAATTTCTACTATTCTAATTTACTCAATGATGTGTTTAGGGTACTAGGTAAGGTGGTAAGAACTATAAACCAGAAAATGTGGAAGTTATTTTGGAATGGAAAGAATGAGGAAGACAAGATTCCATTACTAGCATGAGATGCAATGTGTAGGCCAAAAGTGGTAGGTGGGGCTAGTCTCAGAAATTGGAGTTTAATGAATGAAGTAATGGGAGCTAAGTTAGTTTGGAACACATACTCAAATACAAATGAAAAAAGGACAAAAATCTCAAGGAAAAAATACCTCAACGATGACAGATATGGTCATATTTTGACTATCCAGAACCCTCCAAATGGGTCAACAATATGGAACTTCATTATTTCATGTAGGAATGTGATTATTGATCACATTTCCTAGTAGATTAGAAATAAGGAAAGTGCTGATTTCTAGATGGACTCATGGGAAGGTTATAAACAAGTTGGTGACAATCGTGAGTGCGGCTTGGTCAAGAGAGAAATGATTGGAAAATGGGGTAGAAAAGTGTGTGATTACATGGTGTTTTTTTAGAAGAGTGAGAAGTGAGATAGAAATAGAAATGGAAAGAGGCCCAGGATCTAACTCTACCACCTCAGTAGGAGGAATTATTTAAGAAATTCCTAGTGAGTAGGAAAATCATCTTCATGAGGGGTAAAGATAAGATTTTTTGGTGTGAAGAAAAAAATAGGAAATACTGAGTAAAAGTGAGATATGAAATACTAAAACAAGACTTGGGGGTGGCAACTTAGTCACTCAAACTCCTTTGCAACAAATGTTGTCTTCCCAAGGCAGGCTCATTTGTGTGGCTGTAATAAGGGGAAGGATATTATTAGGGGAAAGATTAACTAGACTAGGCTTCCATGGACCATGCATGTGCTAGATGTGCAAAGAGTCAAAGTAGACAATAGAACACTTACTTTTGCATTGTAAATTTTATGTGGAATGTTGGCACATTGTGATGCAAAGACTCAGCTGGAAAACCCCACTCCCAACAAAATTATATTAGTGGTTTAGTAGTTAGAAATTAGATGGTGTTAGAAATGTTTACTCATGTATTTGGTATATAGTGCCTTCATTAGCCATTTGGGAAATATGGAAAGAACGTAATAGGAGATTTTTTCAAGGGAAGGAGGAACCCATTCAAAGATTTCTTACACATCTAGAAATAGCAATCTCAAAAATGGTCAATGTTGCTACTTTTCAGTATAATTTTTTAGAAATATCCAATGATAATGGTAGACAAGTTAATTCAATTCTAGTGGCATATGTTGAAATTTAGGCATGTTAATAGGCCAAACAGGGTCAATTTTACTTCTATGTTGTTGAGAAAAGTGGTTTGGAAAAGACCAAGTCAAGGATGGGTGAATATAAACTTTGATGGTGCCTCTAAAGGAAATCCCAAAGTGTCAAGGGTTGGTTGCATAACACATAAAGAATATGAAGTAATACTAGTTATTGGGGTTCAATGACTTAAGAATGAAACTAATAACAAGGTCGAAGCACAAGCAACTCTACTTACAATTAGGCTAGCTAGGCATCTCGGTGTTTCTAAAATCCACTTTGAGGGTGATTCCCAGATAATAGTGAATGCTATGGCATCAAGAGAAGACAATTTGGAGAAAATAGAATGGTAGGATGATACAAAAAAAATTCCCTTCTCAGTACCTGAGGACGTCGACATTGTAATCAAGTTTGTAGCAGGGGGTATGTAAAGGAAGAGTGTTCAATTGACATGACATTATGCATTCTACATGGGCGATCTCAGTGGCCATGCTCTCGAGAGTGTGCCTTCCAAGAGGGGAAGAGTTAGTCTTAAAATTCTCAAACAACAATTAGGCCTATGTGTTGAGTGTTTGATTGATAGGAGAAAGAGTTTCTTGTAGGCTTATCTGTACAATGGAAGCCAACTTCTCCAAAGGGACTACAGAACAACAGGGTTCCTTCAAAGGAGTCATTACGGTGGAACACATGAGGCACATATTCAAAGTTGAAGACCCTCAGTTCTTTGGTATGGTGGACATGCTACTGGAAGAGAAATACATGAAGTCTTCATTTAGATTTTGAATAAATGCTGATGTGGCCTCCATTTTTTTGGCTTGGTGTTTGGAACTAGGAACAAAGGAAGATGCGAAATGGATGATGAGAGAATGTGTTAGAGAGAAACGGAAAGGAGGTCTCAACACCTTCTAGGACAAAGTTTTGTTACAAATGGTGGAGAGAGGGTGCATGTGGCTGAGTTTGAGCCACCAATGAGAACATTTTTAGTTTGGGTGCTGATGATGATCATGAAGCAAGAACAACTAAAGAGCAATATGGACGGAGGCATATTAAAGTGTATCCTAGAAATAGAGAGGAAACTATACAAGACCAAGAAGGACAGGACTTAAAAGAAGAAGCAGAAGTCATACTTCAGGAAAGAAGACTACTGTCTCAGCAGAGGAATGAGCAAAGGAAAATCTTCAAAACAGTAAAGGATATTTGTATCTTCTTAATGTCTTAGTATATTTATCAAGCCTTACGAGTATGGCCATTTTGTATCTTTAATTTGATGGGTATGGGAGTTAGGGAAAATGGTTAGGAAGTTGATATAGATATTGTTTTAGGTTGATACAAAGGTTAGGAGTTGGGGTTGGCTAGATGGTTACATATGCAATGAGCATTACATTTTTTTTTAGTAGCTATGTAACCATTATTTCTATTAATACAAAATATATCTTTAATTGATCCAAAAAAAAGTATAAGAAGTTGAGACATCTCTTGCTATTGAAAATTTGTTATACGGCATCTAACAAACATACAGAGGTGTGCAAATTCATTCTATAATGATTACTTGTATAAATCAACATTGAAAATTTCACTCAAAGCATATACATATATATTATTATATCATTAGTTAAGTAATATTAAAAAACACTAACAATGAACTTGATAATTTATTATTTTTAATAAAAACAATATAACTAAAGAATAAACAAAAAAATTAAACAGTACCTTAAATTTCTTATAAACACGTTACATACACCTATAAGTACAAGTGCTAATATACAATATATCTTAGAAATAAAAAATAAAGATCAAAATATGTTTGGATAGGATGACTACAACTTCAAAATGTAAGCCAACTTTTTATTAATGCTAAGAGGTATTCTATAATGACAAATAAAAGCTGAGATGCAAAAACGTGAGTGTGTTAACAAAAACTTTTATCTTTTATCTTAAATTTCACAACAATAAATATTATTATTTGAAACTAAACATTATAGATCCAAAAGAATACATAAAATTTCTATTTTCATATGTTTAATAAATAATATAATTCTTAAAGAAATAAAATGATTCAAATTAATATCTCTTCCACTTTTTAAACAAATATATATATATATATATATATATATATATATTAAAAATTAAAATCCCCTTTCCCAAATAAATCCAAACATTTTCTTCACAGTATTTCAAAAATCGTTATTAAGAAATATCATGTCAATTAAATCTTATCAACTATTACAATGATTAAGATTCCATTCAAATAATTGACTGATCATAAATATCCCTAACCACTAGCCTTAAACAACACACAACATGTTAAGCCTGTAGAACTTTTAAATTGCATTGAAACATTTTTGTCGGCCTCCCAACCCAGAGACTAAATAGGGTTATCATGGCTTGCCATCCACCTTGGGAGATGTCTCATCGGTGAATGGAATGACCTGCAAATGCAGTTTGCCCAGTTAGAATTTGTATCATATTGTCAACAGTGAATAAATTCAATATAATTCTGATCTAAATAGTACCTGATCCTCCTGGTTGTCACTCAAGGTTTGCACTGAAGTTTCTGAAACAGTTGTATCTTCTGTCAACCGATTTCGCCCTGCATAAAAATTTCTAGCATGTTCATCATTATATTTAGACTGCACTTCTTCGAACACAGCTGTTATTTCCCTCTCTCCATGTTGTGACTTCCTCTTCTTTCTTCTCCCTGCCAGGCATTCATGTCAGCATGATATGCAATGATCTACAACAACATATGAATAAAACCCAAGATGAAATGGAAAAAATTGGGTAATACCCATGAAAAAAATTAGTTGTGATCCACCAATATCTCAACAAAATCATATGTTAAGGGTAAAGAACCAACCATTCCTATCCTGTTCCTGAAATGTGTCATTACTGCTACATATCTCCTCCAATCCACACTTTTTTGAGTTGTTTTGAACATCATGATAGAGGCTAGGCTTTTCTGGTTTACCTTCACTTTGGCTCTGCTCAGGAAATCCAAGCTGTACTTGACCATTGGAAAACCCCGATTCAACTTCCTATGCACGCACAACTAATCTCTTTTAGCACTATCTTATGTTCAGATTCAAAATCATCCCAATTCAATCAAAGAAGAAAACAATATACTGGAACCACAAGGCACATTATGATGAGCAAAAAGAAAACCTCATTTAAATCCAGACCAAATACAGAGGCTATTTTTTCTCCTCTGTATGCTTGCCATCTTTTACAGGGATATGTAAAATATCCTTGCTGATAAAGACCTGAGACAAAGACTTCCTCCATGGAGTTAATATACAAGCTGTGTTTTTCATTGGTCCATGATGATTTCTGATGATGTGGGATCCTCCAACAACTGCAAAAACATACCAACTGTTAATATAAATTAACTGAACACTAATCTATGATCTAACTAGCAAAACAGTTCCAACCATATAAAACTCATAGGCAAACTTACCAGTTTGGCATGTTGCGAATGAATCCCTGGTTGCTCATTATTCTGTATCATGAACTAGATTTGAGTTTGAATGCTCAAATTTAAACTTTTCTCACTATCAATCCCTGGTTGGTCATTTCCTACTCATATCAATCCCTAGATTTGAGCTTGAATGCTCAATTTTAAACTTTTCTCACTATCAATCCAACCATATATAACACCCAAAACTTCCCAAGTTTTGTAAACACCTGTACAACATCGAATCCTTACTTAATCTTTATTTTGGTCTCTTTTCAGCATAGTCTTACTCAGATATTTATTGGAAAAAACTCGCAAAGCTCAATAATATCTGATTAACTCTAAGTGAAAACAAGATAATATTTTCAGCCAATGAAAATGAAAAAGAAAAAGTAAAACAAGCAAACTGAACTGTACTATTTTGGGACAGAAATTAGTAACGGAAAGCACCATAAAAAACTGCACAAGTGGAATGATATACACTGTTTATATGCCAGAAAACCCGAGATTTTACCATTAAAACTACCTTCATCTACAGTCTTAAATATCTTCATCTAGCCTTTAGGGTTAGACTAAGATTACACCTAAACTACCTTATGTTTAAAATGGACTACTTGATTGTCAAAATATCTAACAGAAATATCTTCCCTGGTCTATCCAGCAGCCACGCACATGTATATATATATGCTCGTTTATATCTAGGACTTTTCTGTACTGATTTATTTCTAAATTTTGTAGTTTATTGGTTGAGTACAACTAATCATGATGATTCTTGATTATGCCATCCTTCAAGATTGAAATGTTTTCAAAAGGACAAAAGAATCATAATATAATATCAGAATAAAATGAATGGGAATTGGGTGCGCTTATAAATACAATAAATTAGATTTGTGTTCATGTTGTGTGCTCACTAATCAATGAATTTAGATATCAATATCCAAGTGAAAGAGGAATGAATCATTGCCAATGTAATCCTATCTTGATGACTAATTAATAATTATTTATAAATTAGTACTTAAATGCTATAATATCAATTAATATATTATATTAATAAATTATATGTGTAAGAGCTTTATCACATCTAATTAATGGTTTTAAGTTAATTATATAAATGTAATCATTGAAGTAACAATTAGCCTAGATAATAAAATAAGGTCAATTGTTACTACAAATTGTAAGTTAAATGTGTAGATACTTAGCTTTAATTTTGTCGTAGAAATATTTCTTCAAATGTCAAGAATCTATTTTTCAATACTTCATATTTTTCCTTTAATAATGAAATAACTTGCACAAGAGAAAAATATAATAGGAAATATATTGCAAGTACTTGATGATAATAATCCACTTGGAGGGGGCGACCTTCAAAAGTAGGCTACTTTAAAGGGGATACTTCCAATAGTCTCTAATGAGAATGTAATACACAGCATAATGTAATTAGTTAAGCTTTACCTTTCATATATATAGATACTATACTTATGCCATTGATGTCACCTAGGCTAACCTAACTACCTATATAATCATACTAATTGAGGGTTATACTACCCATAATTCAATTATAAATATACTCATTCACACTATAGGTTAAGGGTGTAGCATGTCCCTCCCTTTAAAAGAAACATAATTCCCTATATAGGTACAACTAAAGGATAACTTCATCTTCCCATGTCACATGAGCTTCAATGGCCAAATTCTTCTAGCTGATCAAATAATCTATAAATTTTATCATTTACAACCTCATAATGTGTGTCTAACGAACTCCCCTATGTTGTAACTCTATGTATTAAAATTATGTGTTAATCAACATGCTATTTTATCCTAATATATTTGGACTTTCTCCTTGTACTCCTTAAGACTAGAGAGTGTCTCTTTTTGGCACTATATGTGTTCTTCTATTGCTCTAAATTTTGGGTGTACCTCAAAGAAAAGGTGATGGGCGATGCATGGTTGGTCCTAGTCATAGTTGAATTCATGATTATGATATATTTTGAAATAATTCTAGGGAAGTAAGCTTAAGAATTACTTTGAGGTCACAGGTGAGGTGATGAAGAAATTAAAACGATTTTTTTTTATAATTACTTCATTCCATAGGACTAATGTAATATCCCTCACAACATTTTGGAGAAAAGGAAAACAATATACTTAGAAAAGAAAGATGAATTAATTTGGGCTCCATCAAAATCATATCATTATTTAATTATTCAAGGATATGATGTTCTTACTCATTCAGAGACTAATGAGAAATAGACTTTTATATTATATTGGCGAAAATTCCACACTCCAAAAGAACAACCCTTTGTATTACTGATAATAAAAGTGGTTACAACACAATCTTAGAGCCAAGCTCATTCAAATGAGTCTTCAACAATGACAAGGATTTTGGAATGATTTTGATAGCATAATAGTACCCTCAAAGACTCAATATCACTCCACAAAATCTACAAGTTGTAGTGACATAAATTGTATCCTTGTACAATTTCACACTCTATTTGACACCTACTTAAATGTGTTTTCTCCTAGATCATTTTAAGCATATTTGGCCCTATCCTACACCAGAACTTCATTATTAATCCCACAACTTAACTGTCATCAAATACTTAAATTAGGACTAGATCTAACATCACAAACCTCAACACTCATGATTTCCTTTTGGAGGAAATTAAGGCACCCAACTCTAGAGTCCCACTAGAATCTCCTAAAATTGTAGCTAGGGGTAAGTGCACCAAGATGGTGAACATAAAAGTTACCATGTGCACAAAAAAATTTGAAATTTTTCATAACCCGTGCGTGTTCTAGCAATTCAAAAATGTGTTAGGCTTGGTAACACGAAGCCTAGCCAAAAACAATTAAAAAAAAAAAAAGTTCCTCAAAACCCGTAAATTATATTTTTTAGAAACCCACAAGTTATGTAGAACTAGAAACTAGGAACCAAATAGGAAGTGGGGGGAGAGAGAGAGAGAGAGAGAGAGAGAGAGAGAGAGAGAGAGAGAGAGAGAGAGAGAGAGAGAGAGAGAGAGAGAGAGAGAGTAGGGGTAGGAAGAGGGATAGAATAGGATACGGAGAGGGGGAGAGAGAGTTAGAGACATAGAGAGAAAGGGATAGGAAGAGAGGGAGAGAGATAGGGAAAGAAAGAAAAGGGAGAGGGAGAGAGAGGGAGAGAGAGAGAGGGAGAGGGAGAGAGGGAGAGAGAGAGAGAGAGAGAGAGAGAGGGAGAGAGAAGGAGATTGGTAAAAGGAGAAAGGGAGAGGGAGATTGAGAGAGATTGGGAAAAGGAGAGGGAGAGAGAGAGAGTAGGGGAGAGGGGGTAAGAGAGAGAATAGGGGATAGGAAGAGGGAGAGAATAAGATAAGGAGAGAGAGAGAGAGAGAGAGAGAGAGAGAGAGAGAGAGAGAGAGAGAGAGAGATTGGTAAAATGAGAGGAGGAGAGGAAGAGAGAGAGAGAGAGAGAGAGAGAGAGAGAGAGAGAGAGAGAGAGAGAGAATAGGATAAGGAGAGGGGGAGGGAGAGAGAGGGGAGAGAGAGGAGTTTGGGAGAGAGGGAGAGGGAAGGTGGAGATGGGGAGAATATGATAAAGAGAGAGAGGGAGAGAGAGAGATGGATAGCTCTTCTACAACCATCCCTCATACCATTTGCAGGATCAAAGGTTGGTAGTGTTCTTCCATGCATTTTGATTACCATTGTTATATGTGAATGAAAAATGTTTTTGTAGTAGATTTTGTTGTATATATGAGTTGTGGTGTTGGTTGTTGAAATCCTTCTTTGTGATTGTCTTTTGTGTTTTTTTTTAGTGATTTTCTTGTCATATGGGTGTTTCAAGGCCATACTCACCCTTGGGAGGGAAGAGTAGACTTGGGGTGAAGGGCTTCTTGATAGCCTAAGAGTGTAGAGACTCTCTTCTTGGAAGAGAGAGATACGCAAGGGTTATGGGACCCTTGTTGCATTGTTTTATTCTTATGCAAAAAGGGGGTCATAAGGGGATTTTTGGGCTTCTTAGCCATGGGGGTCATAAGGAAATTTTTTGGGTCAAGTATGTGACCTTGAGTTGGTTGTATTTTGGTAGCCTTGTGAAGGCATTTGTTTCTCTTTTCATGCAAATCTCCTCTAGGTGTTTGGTCCACCTTCACCCCACAAATCACATAGTGACAATGTGAATCCTTGGGTTGGGAGTTTATGTTTTGTATAAGTTTTTCTTGCATGTATTGTTTAGTTTGTTTCTAACTCGTTTAGCCTTGGTTCTCCTAGCTCAGTGGTGGCTTCTTATAAGCCTAGGTTGGGAGGTGAGCCTCCTTGGTCACAACCTATAAGTTTTGTTTGCAAGTTTACATTTGGGATAAAGGATGGAGAAAGCCAAGTTTATTTGTAGGTCTCCTATTAAATTTATTTGGAATTTTGAAAAGAAGTGTTGTAACAAAACTCCTTATTCTTGTAAAACAAAATAGAGTATTGAAAGTTGTAATTTTATTATTATTGTAAAGTGGATATAGAAAGAAAAGAAGTTGTATTTACTTTTGTTGTATATAAGCATTTATATAGTATTCCAATATTGTTTATTTATTATCATGAAATGGAGTAGGAAATGTAAATTTATTTTCAGCTATAATGTCTATTGAGAAAATGAAATGAGTAGAAAAATAAAATATTTAAGTAAAATGCATTTTTATCTCTATACTCAGTTTGGTGTAAATTTGCTTAGTATAAAATCTAAATATGCAGTGTTGAATAAAGTTACTTGTACTGCATTTATTTAATCTAAATCATTTTCTTGACGTGCAATATGCTAGTTGTAAAGTTGTTAGTGTAGTGTCATAAAATTGTGACCCTAGCAGTTTTTTATTGCATTAGGGTCCTCACACATGCGAGTTTGAATCCTCTAGCCTGATGGGAGAACAAAGATTGCTCAGCTTGTGGAAATAGCTTCTTCCTTGGCCTCTGCATCACCTTATCCACACTCTTCCCTGGGGAAAGGGGTAGGACAAGGGCATGGAACCATTGTCCCCCCTTGGACAAGGGCATGGAACCAGTATCCCCCCTTGGATAGGGGCGTAGCATTATCAATTGTGCATCGGGTGGGAAACTCCCTCGATGTCATCCCATAACGAAAATTCAAATCCACTAACATGTATTTAAGGGGCATTCATCCTCTCATTTGCATAAGTGGAAATTTGATAAGTTAGATAAGTTGAAGTTGGAGAGATTCAAGTGTGCACAAGCGATCAAGAATTCAAACATTCAATAATTGTTTTCTAGCATTGAGCATTCTCAAGTCTCCCTTCAAGGCTAGGTGTTGCATTCAAGTCAAGAATTCAACCATTGAAGAGGAGATTGATTTCAACATTCAATTCTACACAAACACTTCTATCAACATTGCTATCACAACCTCCCTTGAGGTGATTTATATTTCAATCTTTCATTTACATCTACTTGCAAGTACTTTCTTTCATTACTTGGTTAATTCCAAAACTAGGGTTTCACCTAAAGGCAAACCTCCAATCCTAACCCATTTCCCTCTCTTTTCTGTGTATAGGTTGTAGGTGCATAACTATACTTTCAGATTCAGGCTTCATTTATAGAGGCGGAAAAACCCTTTTCGTTTGATAGATTTTTTGGAGGACCGTGTACGTTCCCGCCACAATCCAGGTAACCTTTCCTCAAATTTGTAAGGTGACTTCATCTCGACATTTTTCTGCCAGATCCAGGTGCACAACTTCATCCCATATTCTGATCTCAAGTTATAATCAATTCTTTGTCACTTTTGCACTACATAATTCAATCAATTCCTTTCCATTTCAAACAAGGAAGAGGGGATCAACTTAGCATTCTCAATTCATTTAGAATTCAATCTACCATCTTAATGTGGAGAGATTGAATCTAGCGAATTATCCTCTCATCTTTCTAATGTAACATGGTGAAAAGTGTGTGAATGGTAATCAATAGCGAAACTCTCATCTCTCTTTGAGGAAAAGGGTAGTTTCCTTCTTGATCTATCATTAACCATTTTTCCACCATTATAGTTAGTAGAAAGTAATTTTAAATTAGAATGTAGATTAAACAAAAACTATCTTTAGTTTATTAAATGGTTATTGTTCAGTTACACATTATATGTTATATATATATGTATATATATATACACACAATTATCTATATATTTTAATTAAAAAAAGAGATTGTAAAAAAAATAATGAGAAGGAGTTTCTCAGCCATCTCAAAGGGCCACTGTGGGTCAAAACCCACAGGATGGCTTTGGCCGCCACTATGGGTTGCGACCCATAAGGGTGCACTAGTACATTCGAGGCTAATTTCAGATTGTCGGAATTGCGACTGATTTTCATCAGATTGCCGACAAAAGTAGTCGTCGAAAACTCATCACCGGACTTGTCAACGATGCTTCTAACCATTGGAAATACGAAAATCCCATGGACTCTACTAACAATGGGCATGATCGCTCTTTTGGTCAAAAAATTCGTTGGACATGCAGCATCACCATCAGATTCTTGTGTAGAATTCATCAGAAAGTCAATGGAAGTTTAGAACTTTGCACCAACGATGATGCTATTTATTTGACGGTTGTGTCATCGGTCCGTTAATATGCATCGATGACCACCTGACTACGAAGTGTCATTGCACGTACAACATCCTCGTCAGATGTTTGTGTAGTTTGAGTTGGAAGTGTGACGACTCCAGAACCTTTGTACCGACGAGAACGTTGTATGTCTGACAACTTCATCATCAGTGGAAAGCTTGGCATCCATCATAATTTTGATGATAAAAGTAATTGTTTCAAAAAAAATTTATTATCCAGTCATTGATATGTACAGCGAATGATATTCTATCCCCACCAGCTACCAATAGGGGGCATAGGTTTGAGGATAATATGAGGCGCACTGGTTTCAAGCTAATATGAGGAACATTGGTTTCAAGCTAATATGATCAAGCACACCATGGTTGATATGGTCCAACTCCTAAGAGGACTATATGAACCACTGAGTAGTGGTAAACCTATTAAAAATGGTGCTGATAGGGAATTAGCTAACCCAAATATAAGATCCTTTAAAGCCAATCAGGGAGATGAAATGACTTTATCTACCTTATCTAAGTTAGTTGTTCTTGGGAGCTACCAAAACTTATCTACTATATATATACATGAAATGAATTTATCTACTATATATGCACATATTTCTTATAAGTATTTCTCAAATTGATAATCTCTTATAAAGTGTCATCCTATGTCAATACATGTCAATACATGACATATACCTATTGAATGACATGTATGTATCTCATACTAAGTATTCACTCATTATTATAGATTCAACATATATTCAAAGACGATAATCATGCATTCTGGACTACATGAATATCCTCTTTAATAAAATAAATCACATGTACAAGGTTATTGGGTTGATCGAGTCTAATAGCAAAGTACAATAGGTAAAGATAGTGTATATATATCTCATACTAAACAGTCAGTCATTATTATATATTCAACATATATTCAAAGATGGTAATAATTCATTCTAGACTACATGAATATCCTCTTTAATAAAATAAATCACATGTGCACAGTTATTGGGTTGATCGAGTCCAATAGCAAAGTACAATAGGTAAAGATAGTACTCAAAATAATGTTACTAGCATCCTAAAAGAAAACATAAATGCATTATGACCACCCACAAAACACTTGATATAAAATATTTCCAACCTTTCTTTTGTTTAAGTCCACCCGACCACATGGAACCCTTAGGTCCACCCCATCGTGCTTGTGGAGATAGTTCCAAATAGTCAATCAAAGTATACAAGGGGGATGATAGGCTCACACATGCCATACACGATGCATACATGACACAAGTAATGGAACAATACAATGCAACATCAATAGAGAAGCATGATACCAAGTCATGAATCCACATAGGGTCACTACTTTAAAACTACACAAGGCATTAGATTCTAGAGTGCAATGGAGGAAGTGTCATCGTATGTCTCTTCGCATAAGTCCCAATGCTCCATGTGTGGGCTTGCCTTTCATTGTATGTGCTCATGGGGATGCACCATATGGAACCAAGAATTCTCTCATATGGACAAGAATGACAATCACACAATCCCTATGCTACATGAGCGGGTATATCTCTTTGCACAAGTCCCAACACTCCATGTGCAAGCATGCCTTTCATCATATGTGCTACATGGGGATAGACCATATGGAACCAAGTATTCTCTCATGTGAACAAGAACAATGATCACATAATCCTTGTGTGAGTGGGCATGCCTCTTCACACAAGTCCCAACGCTCCAAGTGTGAGCATACCTTCCCAAAACACCCTTGGTGTTGTGCCCTCAAGGCGTGCTCAAGGAACCAATTTTATTGTTATTTGTTTTAATTCCCAAGTCTATTGTTATGTTATCACTTGATTACAAAACTCCCCAAACACGAATGCCAAGCATACCAGGTATGCTAATGGACGAGGGACAGGAGTGAAAGCCACTCCCTAGTCTCACTCTAGGACTAAGTTCATGCCATATCTAAATGAAAGACATCTCAAATACATCGTCGGTGGAAAGCTGCAAAATGCCATTTTCATACATAAGCAAGACATACTCAATTGGGCACAATCACCAAGAAAATGGTAAAAAGTGTGTTTGAGATCATTGTTCTAATTGTGGTGTGGTCACCAAGAGATCACCGTAAATTTGCCAACCTTTCCTTCATTTAAACCAAGTAAACCTTTATGTACATGTATATGTATATGTATATGCATATGTATATGTATATGTATATGTATATGTATATGCATATGTATATAGTTTTATGTATTCATTAAAGATTTTCATTTAATTTTGAGAATTTTGTGGATGGTATAATCAAGATACATATCATCACCCTCACCAATTATGCTCAACTGATTTAAGTACAACCATTTGATTGTTAATAATTTTTAAATTAAGGGAGTACTTTTCAAAATAGAATTGTTGAATTATTGATTTTTTATATATATAATAGTATAAGCCTTTTATGGATGGTATAATTAAGAAACATGCCATCACCTACACCAATTATTCTTGATTGATTGAACTACAACCCTTTGGTTGTTAATAATATTTAAAGGAATGAATTACTTTTCAAAATAAAATTGTTGGATTATTGAATTAGTATATATAATAGTAAGCTTTCTATATTCATAAAAGATTTTCATTTAATTTTGAGTCTTTTGTGGATGGTATAATCAAGAAAAATACCATCACCCTCACCAATTGTGCTCAGAAAATTGAGCTACAACCCATTGGTTGTAAGTATTTTTCAAAATAAAGAAGTACTTGTCAAAATATAATTGTTGAACTAACATGAATTAGTATACATGGCAATACATTTTATATATTTATAATAAAATTTCTTTTTGTTTCAAGATTTGTATATTCAAACAAGATTCATACATAAGAACGACATACTCAACTTGGCACAATCACCAATAGAACGGTAAAAAGTGTGTTTGAGATCATTGTCCTAATTGTGGTGTGGTCACCAAGAGATCACCGTAAATTTGTCAATGCAACTTTTGTTGCAAAGTTGTAAAAAGTGTGCTAGTTTTGTTTCAATGTTAGTTAATACTCAAATATCGGTTATGGAAGTTGGAGGATTATGAGATACATAAATAGACTTGTTTCATCGACCATATGATCATTTTTTGGAGGCATCGAAGGAAAAGTCAATAAAATTTGGAGATTTTCTGCAATTTTCACTATTTTTCAGAATGTTACAATCCATTTTCCATCCTTTTTGTTGGTATTCTAAACCTATTGGGAATGAGAGAAAAATGAGTCCATTAAATTTTGTCTTTGGTTTGATTGAATTTCATTTTGATTTGAGCAAGTTATCATAGATTTTCAAAAAACTATCATAAACCCTTGTTAGGGTATCCAGTCATTAAAATAAATGTATAAATCATATCCACACTAGTGAAAAGTTACCCCAATGGGTGGGAAAATGAATATTGGTATTATCTTTCATGTTTTCATGCTTTGTAGGTCTCCAAGTTTCATTGGCACATGCAAATGGTGACTGTTGATATGATATTGGTCATGTATCAGACCTAGTGCAACATCGAGGGCAAATTTGAAGTTGTAAGTGAAAGATAGACCCCCTTGGTGTTTGAAGGAAGGTAGTGAGGGGTGTAGAGGGTTAGTGCAGACCCTTTACAAGCTATTGTGGCCCTTGAAAATGGCAAATCATCAAGAACTTTATGACTATCCCTAGATAGTGTGTGGCTGTCCTAGTGAACAAATGAAGACTAAAATTTGGGGAGTATGATGAAATGAATAATCTTATTATGTGCTGGAAATATGAGATAGGGTTGTACTGATGCTTGGAAACTCTTAAATGGGTTTGGAGGCCCTAATAAGTGGAAATAAATCATATCTTGTCGATTGTCCTAAGTGACTTGGTTGTCATAGTCATTGTTGTCATTCATATGTATGTTGCAAATGGGGTTCACATAAAAGCCTAAGGATTTTAGGGCTTTAGGAAATATTTTGTGGTGTCTTTTGTCCATCAAATAGGCAATATAGTTTTCTAGGGATTGATTTGTGTCAAGTAAGAGCAAGTGAGACTTTGGGATTACAAAGTTGATTTTGTGGCAATGTCTCATGTTCTCAAAACAATGTAATCAAGATGTCCAAGGTGGTATCCAAGGTCCAAGGGATTTCAAAACCTATGTGCAAGGGCTCAAACTTGTAGCGGTTTAGGATGAAGACTAGTAAGTATGCCCTAGTGAGTTGTTTTGTATGTTGATTTTGCCATTGTGACTTACCCCCTACCTCTGCATCATGCTATCATGGTTATGCTAGTTTGAAGAGCAACCCACATTTCAAGCATTCAAGAAAACACCAAGAAATAATTGAGAAATCTATGGTCTTTGCTATGGTACTAATTTTTATCATTTGATTTTATGCATAGGTCTTAGGCTTTATTGGATGAGTGTGAATGTGAATTTGGATCTTGCATTGCATTTTTTCCACTTTATTTAGGTTCACATCTTCATCCTTGACAAGTATGAAGACAAGTATGATTAATTGTACTTAGCTTTGAAATCAGTTTTCAATGGTAGAATTTTAACACTAACAACCATGAGCTTATCTATCCTTAACAACAAATTTGTCCCCCTTTAACATGCACTTAGGGACCCTCATTGTTCCTTTATGGGTATGTCATATTTTATGACTATCACGGGTCTAGGGTTTCAAGAAATGAAAGAAAACCCTTTCTAAACTTTGTAATACACTAATACCCAAAAATTCTACCCCAAGCATGTTCAATATCTTCATAATCTTATTAGAGGTTTCATGCTTTGTAGGTCTCCAAGATTCATTGGCACGTGCAAATGGTGACTGTTGGTATGATATTGGTCATGTATCAGACCTAGTGCAGCATCAAGGGAAGATTTGAAGTTGTAAGTGCAAGATAGACCCCCTTTGTTTTTGGAGGAAGGTAGTGACGGGTGCAGAGGGTTAGTGCAGACCCTTTACAATCTATTATGGTTCTTGGGTAGGGAAAATCATCAAGAACTTTATGAGTATCCCTAGATAGTGTGTGGTTGTCCTAGTGAACAAATGAAGACTGAGTTTTTGGGAGTATGATGAAATGAATAATCTTATTATGTGGTGGACATCTAAGATAGGGTTGTAGTGATCCTTGGCAACTTTTAGAGGGTTTTGGAGGCCCTAATAAGTGGAAACAAATCATATCTTTCCGATTGTCATAAGTGACTTGGCTATCACAGTCATTGTTGTCAATCATCTGTCAATTCTACAAACACTATTATACAACCTTCATGCACTACCATACATTCTCAAAATAATGTTACACAACCTTCACTAGAATTTTTCACTTGAGAAGGTCTCTCACCAATGAATTTAGGGATTCTTGGACTATTAAGGTTTAACAATTTTTTGATAGTTTTTGAAAGCAATTCCTATAATCCTTTGTGTAGAAACAACAACCTTCTATATGTCCATGCATCAATGAGAGAGGTTTAGGATTTTCATTTAGCAACATGATTGATAGAGATACCAAGAATGAAATTGCAAGGAAGATCTAATATTTATGAATGAAATTGCAAATCAATCTAAGTTTCATGTTTGATATCTTACTTGTATCATGGGAACATAAAATGTATATATGCACTCAACACACTTCTTTGCTTTTTTATTTGAGAATGTTGCTATAAATTAATAGGTGAATTATACATTGATATACACATGAATCACTTGTACTTTCCCGATACTTTCATCCCTTGGTCAAGGCCGCATACCCCCTTACACTTGAATATTGTTTCCACCCTCATGATTACTTGAAGTCCATTCTCAAATCACACTAAATGACAATAGTTAGTACAAAATAGTGACCATAGCCAAGGAAGCCCAAATTTACTCATACTTAACATAATAAGAAATAACTAAATCATCTGGACCATTATTCATAACATAACCTCTTTTTCACATCATGGAAGGCCAAAATTACAAGGATCACACTTCTTCGAAGGAGCCATTGTTTAGAGCCACCAAACTATCAACAAGAGTAGAAGCTATTAGGCTCATACAATTTTAGGACATATAAAGAGTTGAAGAAGAAAAAGATCATGAAGCATACAATAGAGAGGTATTCATGGAATAGACATCTGAAAACATCTCATTCATGAAGTAACAAAATGCTAAAGAAAATGACAAGTAATAAAACAACTTACAAGGATGAGGCATATTCATAACTTTTGTAGTCCCGCCTTGGATATCAACACTAGAAGCAACTCATATTGTTTGTGTACATACATGACAGTATGGGAGTTCTATATACCCAGCAACTTGTGGTATTGTTGTTCATGTTGGCTCTGTTAGACCCTGCAATTAAGATTCAATATACATTATTCAATAAGATTAACTATGCAACATAATTAAATATTGAAAAGTGTGTTATCTTGTTGAGCTTTGCTTGGTTTCAAGAATAGTTTAATGTTCTCTAATTAACAGGGCCAACCACATGAAGGTAGAAGCTCATTTGGCCCCTCCCCCCCCCTAACATCACTCTAAATTCCATGTTAACATCTTATAACATTCATTCACTCTACCATTAATAAAATATAGCATTCATTCATTAATATCACATAATGTTGATTAACACATAACATTGATTAACATTAATTAACACACAACATTCATCAATATTAATTAACACATATCATCCATAACCATTAATTAGCACATAATTACATTCACTAACACATAAAAATCAATAATTATCAAATAAGTTAGATTACACTCATTTCCTTTTTTGTTTTTTCTTTGAAGCTATGAAAAGAGTAAGTGGAACATCGGTTTCTTCATCATTTCCCCCCTTTGTAGATGTTTTGCCAACTGCTCGTTATCTCGATGTGTGCCTAGTCCTATACTAAGGACGAGGACACTGAAGCGAAGGGGGGTCCTCTGCAATAACAAAGAAATGGGTTAAATTCAAAACATTTTTTTATTATTGTTACAAGTATTTCATTAATTTAGAGAACACAACTGTTGCGCTCTTTATGTGATGGGCCCACATCATTTTTTCTAGCCTCAACCTCAACATGTTGAACACCCTTTAGATCATCTAGAGTTGAAATACTAAAGGTTGCATTATTGTTGAACACCAATTGCAATTATATTTGTTTAAAGGAATAACAATGGTCCTGTTTACCTGAATGGGGAAAATCACGTTCCTGATGTTGTGTACCCAGATCATGCTCCACTTGGTCACCATCGACTACATGCTCTAAAAAATTAAAAAAAAGGGTTACATTAATTACTACTCTAATTACAAATTAAGATGTTTAATTGTATTAATAGCTGAATAAATAAATTTAAATAGAAAATGAATACCTCCACTACTTTGATGCACATCCGGACCTTCATGTGTAGGTGATGTTTCACGATTAGCAAGCTGCATTCCAATGTCATGCACATTGTTATCATTGCTTGCTTATTTAAAACAAATATAATCACTTTATGTTGGAACTCAACATCAATTAGATTATTGGCAAAGTATTCAATTTGAAACAATTTCCATTTAGCATATTTACCTGTGTGACGGATGCACTCAAATATTGTGTATGCCCACTCAATTCTCATAGCCGATTAGTCATGACTGAATAGCCTTGCTGGTAGGAAATTCTCTTTTCATCTTCTGTGGGCGCTTTATTGAATTCAAAGCCCTGCATTTTTGCTTGGTACCGTGAATTTTACTTGCATTGTTTGATTAAAAAAAAATCATTTGCAATTTATTAATATTTTGATGCAATATTTCGTTTACATGAGATACTTACAATTCATGAAACAAGTTTCATATAACCATCAGAGTCAAGTTTGTGTTGCCTATGCTTTTCTTGTCTTGCCTTGGTTGCCTTTGACGTGTCACTCAATCTATAAAAAGTTTGAAATATGTTAGATTATATAAATATAAAGAGTAATTAATTAGTACATAATTACATTCTTAATAGTATCTCGTACCTTCTTCTGGCATCTGGTGGTGTATTTCCTTTTTTCCTTTCAATTATCTCCTTGGCATCCAAAATCAAGTCCTTCCACTCCCTATATAGACTCGTGGGGGGACACTTGTACTTTAGGTTCCTCTCTAAATGGGTCCTGTATTGGTCCCTCACATACTTTAGATATGTGCTAGCCTTTTCAAGGAGCTTGGTTTTGTCAAAGGTGTCATTTCCAAACCACTCAACCATTTGGTTTGTCAATTCATCTTTTAACCTTTTTTCTTGGTCATTCCACCTTTTAAAGCAAAAACAAACCTATTAGATTCAGAAATAAACTCAAGCTACATTTATTACAGTTAAAGAAGTGGATCAAAGAAAAACTATTCTAGCAATGATATGAAATCAAAATAGTGGATTAGGGTTAGTTCACATATGATCTACCACCTTTTACGTATGGTGGGCCCAAATATCTACAATGCAATGTCACTAAGATGTTTATAGAAAATATTATTGCCTGCAAAAATTTCATGGAATCATTAGTCCAAAACGAGTAATCATAAAGTAAATTACAATTAGAGTATATATAATAATAATTTTAAAGTACCTAGAACCTTTTGTATCTTTAAGGGAAGCATTTCTTCGTTGCTCACCACCAATGTGGCCTACAACGTTCCCGTACTAGAAATACGATAAGATCCAGGAAATGATGGTATGTTATCAAGAGTAGTTGCCTCTAGCACATCCTCATGTGCATCTCCTCCTGAAAAAAATGAATCCACTATGAAATGCCCCCAAGAAAGAAAGCTTGAAGGGAAATAAACACATAACATAAGACAGAGAAAAAGAGGGATCTACCAATAGTGGGCAGGCCAATATGACGTGCAGTAGAGGATGTATGCATGCTATGTGTTGTTGATATTATAGTGGGAAATACAGGTGAGGCTAACCTTTGAGGAGGCGGCGGTGACATTTGCATAGGAACATTGACAACACCTAAAGAATAATACATTAAATATATCAAACATTAAATATATGAAAAGTGGTAAACAAGGATGAAACTTTATTTTGAAGATTGACAGTATCAAGTATGATGTGTTTTGGGTACTCAGAGTGATAAGCCAAGCAAATGATAATACAAGGAAATCATCATCACTTGAAGAGCCTGCAACACCCTCATCATGGCAATGACATTCATGAGGGCAGATAAATTGTTGTAAAAACAATATGTACATATTTTAGTTAATGACATAAAAGAGAATAAAATATAAACCATTATTGAACTTTTGTTATAATTAAAGCTTTCATTACTGCTCACTTGCAAGTTTTTTGTTGTCCGAATCAATAATTCCAACCTCTCTCATATCTCATTAGTCATAGGATGCATGGCTGCCAAAGCAACAATCTCTTTAGTAATTTTTCTAAGAGGCTTTTTTTATGAATTCCATAGGGTGTGTAGAGTCTTCAGGGTCATCATTGCTTAATTCTATTGATTCCACATCCCTAGAGAGGTGCTCAGGTATTGCAGATCCCTTTCCCTTTCCCCAAACATCCATCTGTGTCAAGAATATCATTAACAATTACAAAATTAGTCTAAATCACTAAAAAAAGAACATAATAATGTAACACTTTGCTTCTATCTAATTTGTACAATTACAATGAGATTTACCTTCTCAGTAGAAGTGTCGCAACCTACATCCCTATTTGTGATATGTGATGGATCCATGTCGCCATGTGACAAAGAAAAAATATAAAAAACGTTAGCAAAATTAAACCAATAGACTTGGAAAAAAAACTTCATAATAAAATTGTATATTGGATTCATTAATTAGAGGTTGGTTAGTTTAAATGGTATATAGTACATACCACCCCCATGATATTAACTTTGTTTGTATCTATATGATTCAAATTGTAATCGATTAGAAGCTCTTCGCCTGCAATTATTGTTCTTATCGCACATATGAATACATGATTTCCCTCGCGTGCCTCAAATATGCAATTGGGTTGTTTATTAGTTGACTCAGGTTGTGTAATATTTATAAAACCTACAATATTCCCTATTTCTTTTGGCTGACCATCAATGTATACAGCCACTCGTTTACTTTGATCATTATCTTTCTGTTGTATATAATTTGCTGACAGTGCATACCTACAGATACTTTTTTTATATTTAACAATCTATATCCAATTATTGTAATTGTAACAAGGTCCAACAAACTCCATCAATTCAGCAACTTTGTTGTAATAGACCTTTATGTCATCCATAGAAAATAATCCTAAAGCATGTAACAATGAAGCTACTATGCGATATATCCTATCATTAACACAAAAATCGTTGTTTATTGGAGGAAGTTCCTTGGGCACCCATTGTTTCTGTAGATTTTTTTACCTCAATGGCACATCAATGTTGCCTTTGGTCTCATCATCATAAGAACATGACCCCCCTTGAGCAAGGAAAAATATCATGCGTTTATTGAATTTTCTTCTAATCTTTTGACCTCTTGTTGATCTCCCTATTCTAGACCTACTACATGTGTCACTTTCATTTTCTATTCTTTCATTTTCCTCACTTGACGAAGATAGATCTAACCAATACCTATTTGGGGGTACCTGCACTCCATGAAATGAGAGAGTTAATTGGTAATGAGAGAGAAATTTTGCAAATGAGGGTAATGTTGATGAAGAAGTCAGCCCTAAAGTTGATTTTGAGATTAAAATTAGAATAAGTCTAACTAGGGCCTCAAGTGTTGATAGTTGTATTAGATTTGATGCTAATGTCAAGGTTTGAAAAACTAAGGAAGTTTGTTTTCCAAGTAATTTAAAAAAATAAATTGTTTCTATAGGGTGTATTGACTAGTTATACCTGTCCATCCATGAGAGTGTGCAGGATCCTCGTCAAAGGGGTTCAGGGTCCTGCACATGTAATTTAATTATCTTATGTTAGCTAAAAATTACATAGTACACAACATGAACAACATGAACTTTGTAGACAAAAAGAGTATTAAATATAAAAAGATGTTGTCATCAAAATCATTGTAAATTTTTTAATTCCTTACCTTTACTTAATGTAGACTATGTAGGATCCTCAACTAAATGGTTGATGATGTCTGTAGTCAACGACCTATTCCCAACAAGGGTGACAACATCACACAGGGACTATACATGAAATCAACACCATCAATTGAGCATCATAAGCATTACTACATTTGTAAGTTGATAAACAATAAATACATATGTATCATAAGCATCATAAGCATCACATGATGTATCATCATATATGTAATTGAGCATCACAATTAGCATCACATATGTGTCATCATAAACATGTAATCCATTACATATGTATCATAAATCACCATCCATCACATAGGTAATAAACAATCCACATTCTATAAATAAACACAAAGTTCAAAAAATGTCACATGCATTATCATAAACATGTAATCCATCACATATGTATTTTAAATCAACATCCGTCACATAGCTAATAAACAATCCAAATTCCATAAATAAACATAGTATAAAAAATGTCACATAAATAGTCACTCTCCCTATCTCCATATCCATATTAAAAGGTGCATCATGAATTAATTATGTAATGGAATTAGAATTCAAAACATAATGAATTAATTATGTAAAAAAATTCTATCAAGAAGTCAATATTAAATAGATAATATACTAATCGCATACCTCATACATTTCATTCATCGTCATGAACATCAAGGTCATCATCACCATCATCATCATCATCTTCTTCTTCTTCTTCTTCTTCTTCTTCTTCTTCTTCTTCTTCTTCTTCTTCTTCTTCTTCTTCTTCTTCTTCATTGAGAAACTGTTGATCATGATCATCATCCACTTCATCTTCTACTTCTTTGGTATCTTCTTCTTCCATCACATTATAATTTATCGGCCTTCCTCTTGGATCATGTCTAACAACAAATGACCAACCTAGTTTATGTGGAACCTTTGAGTAAAATACTTTCTCACATTGGCTTGGAAGAACATAGGGCTCATCCCCAACTGGTTCAAATGACCTTGCATTTAGCATTGTAAAACCGTTATCATGTTCAATAACAGTTCTATTGGGATCATTTTTATTCAATTGTAGCCTGTACCATTTGACGATGAACAAAACTAATTTGAAGGAATTAAAGTCACACTCAAGTATATAATCCAAAATGCCATAGTATCGATTTTGAGACTTTTGAGGATGTATGTCATTTCTTGATGAAATAATTGTCACCTCAAATACTGCAGTGATGCTAGAATCATAAGTTTTCTTTGTGTCATCCAACTTTTTTATGCAAAATTTATGACCATTGCAGCACATAGCGTTGTGGTGTTTGACCTGCGATATGTCAAACATGTAAAATTTATTGCATTGTGAGTTGATAAACATATGGGTGATTAATAAATTTATATGTACCTGTTTATCTCTTAAACCATATGCTAAATCAATTTCCCTTTGCGTAAAATTGGAATCTCCATTACGATGAGCTTCTTTAACCAATGAAGCCATACCTTCCCATGTTAGAGTGCATCCAAAATGTTGACAACGTTCAATCCATACCATCATCCAATCAAATTGTTTTAAATATACAAATGCAGTGCATCCCACTCTCGACCAATTGTACAAAAAATAAATAGACACCTTAAAACCAATTTATTTTGAAGATTAAGAATTAATTAACTACAATAACATCTTATAATTACCTCTCACTTTCCTCAATCTACCTCTCCCCATCAAGTACTCCCCTTCGTATTTGCTAATGGGGTTGGAATCCCAAATGCAATCCACATGGATCTTTGTTGCAAACTTAGGAAGATATTCATAAATGTACACCATAGTCTGGTATACCATATATCCCTCCACCATATAACCCTCAGGATGTGCTCTTTGTCAAACCAAAGCCTTCAAAATTTTCAAGTGCCTCTGAACCATCCACATTGACCTAGTGTGTACAAGTCCACACAATTCAATTTCCTCAACTTGGGTATGAGGTAGTGTTCTTGTGTATTAAAAAAAGTTGGAGGTAGATAGTTTTGCATTTCACACATTAAATGAGGAATTTTTCTCTTCCAATATTTTATATCATCACACATTAAATGAGGAATTTTTCTCTTCCAATATTTTATATCATATTTATGGATTTCTTTACATGACAACCACCTACAAGATATTCAAGACACAAAAAAATGTTTTACATAATAAGTAAAACAAATAGCAAATATAATATCTATACAACAAACTGAACAAATATCACTACTTACCTCATGTATTTTCCAAGATCATATATAACTTGCTTGACATTATTGTCAAAGTTGTCTGGGAGAGATAGAGGTAGAATGTACTGCAACAATTATAAAATTATATTTTCATTTTTTTTTAACATAATACAATGAAAAATACATGTACGTACAGTACTTAAATACATAGTAAAAACACAAGAACATGAATTACCTTAATGAAGGTATGTCAATCATGCATTTTCATCCCTAGCCCAAATTCACTTTTCTTTGATATGAGATTGTTTATGTTCGCAACAAATCCTATGGGAAATCGAATTTTTCGTATGACTTCTTTTATAGCATTGCTTTGTTGGTCCGTTAATAACCAAGGAAGCTAACTTATATTAATCTAGTCTCCATGGCTATTTGATTGAATGACATTTATCACTGCATGATTGGAATCCTAAATGTTACTACATATTTTGACAATTTTTCTTTGTCACGCCTTCCATCCAATATTTTCCATAATGTCTCTGTTATATTCTTTCCAATATGCATAGTATCAAATAAATGAACAATTTGTAACTTCTTGTAGTAGGGAAACCTACTAAATTATCGGGGATAAATTTTTAGTCCCTTAGGAAGGTGGTCATTTATGCCTTCACGACCTTCATGATCATCAATCACATCATCAGTAAACAAAACAAAATAGAAAAGATGTTTTATGACAAACCAATAGATGGAATGGCATTACCTTGATGATTAATTCTATTATATTCCAACTTCCATAGGTGAGGTGTCATTCTTCGTGGCTTTGATGTATTCTCTTATTTCCCATTGAAAAGATGTTTTTTAGTATTTCGATACTTACGATTTTTGTGGAGAAAGTGCCTATACTCATCAAACACCTGCTTTCCTAAACTTTTTGAATGATGAGATTTCATCTTTGGACCACAAATAGGACATGCAAATTTTCCCTTTGTTTGAAGACCTACAAGATAATGTATAATTGGATTAAATATGATAATTTTTTGAATTATAATGTCCATGCACAAATTAAACACTATAACATACTACAAAAATGTGTTAGCCCTGGGGCATCATGTATTCTCCATAGAAGTATCACAAGGAATTGAAATTGTCTTTGTCCTATCGATCTAGAGACGTCATACATAATGACACCATTCCATAACTCCAACAACTCCTCGATAAGAGTCTCGATATATACATTCATATCTTTAACTTGGTACTTACCTAATCAAATGAACAAAAACATTACATAATTATTATGACCATTTTACTGCAACAGTTATAATTAAATGTAGACGACTATATTTAAATGATTAAATACCTAAAACAATCATTGACAACATTATGTGCTCCCTCTTTATTGACATCCATGGAGGAATGTTATTGTTAATAACAAAAACTGGCCACACTGAGTAAACAAATCTCATCTCTCCAAATGGATTGACATCATCCGTTGCCAATGAAAGCCTAAGATTATGAGGTTCTTCTTTAAAGTGTGGCCACTTTTCCTCTATGTCCATAAATTTTTAACCATCTGTAGGCATTCAAATAATTTCATCTCAACTTCTATTGCATGCATGGCAATCCATAAATTGTGGCAAGCTAGTGTACTTGAATAATCGTTGCATATGTGGAATAATGGGAATATAGTGAAGAACCTTGTGAGGAACCCCTTTTGTTATTTGATTTGTTCAATATCTACTGATATGATATTCAGGGCATTCAGTTCGAAATTCATCTTGTTTGTGATATATAATATGATCATTGGGACAAGCATCTATTGCTTGATACTCCATTCCAATATCTTTCATAACGATAGATAATTCTCGGTATGAGCGAGATAGAATATTTGATGGTGGTAACAAAAAATCACCTATCAATCTATAGCAAAAAAATATAATTTGTTAATATAAAGAATATTAATGGTATAGCATGATTCACAGTTTATTGTGACATATATGACATACCTTAACATACGTGAGATTGCTATGTTGGATAAACAATTCATAACCTTCAAGTTCAACAACAACAATACATCGAAGAGAAGAGTTGTCTTCGAGCCTTCATAAAGGGCCTTAGATGCCTTCACAAGTAGAGGGACGTCATGAACAACATCAAGGTCATCTTCATTATCATGATCAACTGCACGAGTACTAAATGTGTCATGGATCAATGTATTTGTACCATCATCTTCAATTGTGTTTTGTGGCTCATGATCGTCATCTTCCATGGGATCATTATCTTCAACTTCGATATTCACACCTTCATGTTCATTCACTTCAAAAACCATATTCTTCGGGTTGTGTTGATTCATACCATATGCTCTGGGGTGCTCGACCTATATAAAATTGATAAACATAAATAAACCATGATCATGATCTCATCATCAAGTGATTTATTATGTTTATAAATTGTTAAAACGATATAATGAAAAACTTACCAATGGATGATAATCATGTCCACCTTCAATGTGACCATGTAGCCTACAATGTTTCTTAGTTGTTTTGATTAGAAGTATTCTATTCTTTAACCCCTTACAAATTTTGTAGGGACAATAACAATTTCCATCACCTTTTCTTTTCAAGTTAGACCACAATCTAGCAATTGTCTCCTTATTTTGTTGTTCGTTGATATTGTCTGACATGGTCTTTCTTCATAGGAAAGAAAACCAGGCTATAGAACTAATTATATAGAAGTTGAAATGTTAGTTATGAAATCACATTTCAGTATAATATACCAAATTAAATTACTTGAAAATAGAAATTATCATCATTGAACCCAAACCATTTAACTCTTCTTTTTCATCTCAAAACATATCTAATGGTTTTGTGGTATGCAATCCTTGTATCATATCTTAAGTTGACTAATGTGTAACTAGGGTAATCCATGAGTGTCTAATGTGAATTCAGTATCCTAAACATTGGAGAGACCTTATATGACTTGCCTAATCAATGTGGTTGCTGTCCTAATATGAAATACTGAGTTCTACCCTTGCCTCTGCATCAAACTTCTCACATCATGTTTCTTCAACAAAACACACTAATATGAATTGAGCCAACACCATGAGGATAGGGTCAAGTATCATGGAAACTAATCATAATACATGAAAACGGGGTTCACACATAAGTGTTGGCTCTCAACAATGCTAGACTTCCAAAATTGTTAGTCTCAAGACTTCTCCTATTGGGTCAACACTCATTGATGGCCACAAGGCCACATCAATGTATGTAGGCTTTGAACTCCTTACTCTAGGCTAGGAGGACCCTACACAATGTCTATGAACACTCACTTGGTATTACAATAGAAAGAGACTTCCTCTAGAACTTTGTTTGCAACACACACATCAATATTGGTAATAATTGTTATGATGGATGGTCTATTAGGACGGTAAATAAAATGCTTATTCTTTTTCAACCCTTTGAAACTACAACAAGGCATTTGACTTGGTAGGGTCTCCACACATCACTTCAAAAACAAACATTAGGTAATTCAACCTTTTTCCTTCTCAATGCATTTTTTTTTATCTTTCACTGGTTTTCTCAGTCCGATACATAGGGATATTAGACCGTTCATGGCATCATCACAGGTGCCTTCCAATATGTAGTCCTTTCATATTCTAGGTGCCTACACACTATGTTGTTGTTAGTTATTAATGTAGTCTTAACACATCTCATGAATCCATTACATGTCCACACTTGGGTTTACAAACACAACTCTGTCAAAACAAAAACAATATCACTAGTAAAGCTATGACTGTGACAATCAATACCCTTAGGACAGTCATAAAAATTTAATCTATTTCATTTTGTTTTGATCAAAAAACCCTTCCAAGGGTTGCATAGGGTCCCCTCACCCCTCTCTCTATCATCAACCACTTCAAAATACCAATTTCTTGGTCTTCCCACCAAATTCTTCACTCTTACTGCCTTTTACTGACTGATAAATAGAGATATCAGACTGTCCTCATGCCCAAATGTACCAAATATAATTTGGAGCCGTACACACAACATAATATGATACATAGCATGAAAAAAGGTCTTCCCACACTTTGGGTGAATTTATATGCATGGGAGACCAAACTATACATTATTTACTCCTCTCGGTAAACACTAGGCAAGGTTTTGACATTTTTTGGAAAAACTATGATATCTAATTTAAAACACAATAAAATTCAATACCAAAAAAAGAAAAAATGAATTTAACTCACTTCTCTACCACATCCATTCAACTTCCCATCAAATTATGATGATTTTCATAATGAAAAATGAAGAGAATCAGACCGAAACATCCAAAAATATATATAAAACCCCAATTTCATTAAGCAAAACTCTTGGATGGCACGCCAAAGGCCTATTTATTCCCATCCAAGTGGGTTAAAACCTGAAACCACCATAAACTAACTTTCCAACCATCTTTTTAAGAAGTTTGTACAAGAAATGTAAAAGTTGTCATGGCAATATGACAACTTTTTTCCCAATGGACCTCAAACTTTCACAATTAGGTCTCTATTTGTTGTTAGAATGCGATCTTTGACTAAGTATTAGAGGATCTTACTAACTTGGGTATCATGCTTTTATGTGTCTCTGACATGACTCCTAGTAACTATATAAGAATCTTACTAGTCCTAGATCTATACCTTGTCTTTTTGATATGGTTCCTAGTGAGAATATATGAATCTTACTAGTTCTAAATGTCATAACTTTGTGTTTTGCATGTTCCATGTGTGTTACCAATGCTACTCATATTACTCACTTTGTACTTCCATTTTATCTCAATATTGTAGATTGACAATATGATATGTCTTGGGAGCTACCACCTTTCCAAACTTGTAGTCATCTTGACTCTTCAATATCTTGGTGAAAGAATATTTGGTTTCTCCATATTTTCCCAAGAGTACATGAGCATAATTTTATACTCTTTCTAAGAGGGGGCTAAATATTGCATCATAAGTTGTATCTCTTTAAAAATATACACTAGGTTTGGACTCATTTTAGTGGTTGTGCCTTATTTATGCCTAATTGTACTTAGGTTTGAAAATGTTTCCATAAATTTGGTTCATTCCCTTATTCATGATGTTCCTCATGGCTCATTTTTATAGGACTAGGGTCTTGGGAACCCTTATTCATGGAAATTGGACCTAAAATTTGAAAGATGAATGTTGGATTCTCAAATAGTAGGAATTTCCTCTCCAAATTTAGACTTTTGCAAAAGTTCAATTTGAAAAGGTGCAAGGACCATCCATATAAGGTCCATCTTGAAAATTAAATAATAATACCATCCATGCATATTAAATGATATAGTCAAGTAATAAAGAAGGAAAACCATTTCATGAAGTTGTCAAATGATTTTAAAGATGCACAATAGTCCACTAAATGCAATTCACTAAAAAAGAAAACAAAGTATGCTACAAGATAATGGGTAAGATGAAAGGAATAAAGTTAAATAGACAAAGAAAAACCATGAATATTACCAAGTCAAAAGGAGTAGCTATGATCTCTTAGGTGTTTTTTCACTTGCATAAATTAGAATTCTTACGGATAGAAAAACATGTAGATAGTAGTATGAAGTCTTTTTGACGATTTTTGAAGTAGTTGAAGGAATGGCTTATTTTAGTTATATCTAACCCAAGACAATTTCAACTCAAAGTAAGAAATAAAACCATATGTCCTATAAGTTTGGGAAGCTAATTGAGTAGTTGGATAAGGTAGAGCATGACTATAGGGTAGTCTTGAGACTCTTTTAACTCAATTAGAACATGTACCAAGTATCTAGGAGTTTACAATGCCAGTTCAACCATATTTCAAGTGAAAATGCAACAAAAGGAGTAAAATCTTTGAATACACCTCAAAAACCACTCCTAGGTGGCCAAGTAGGTGGAAATAGTATTTTCCAACATTTTTTTTCTTCATAGATGCAGCCCTATATTCTCTTTATTATTTGAGATGAGATATAGGACTCCTAGGGCTTAGTTCATCTTAGTTCTTTAAATTATATGCCAAGTGTTGTAACTAAAAAAATCCTTACAGCAAGAGATATTATTTAATATTATTTAAGGTTGTAGTAGTGCAAGGAACATCAATATGAAAAGAGAAGGGATGAAGAAGTCAAGGACCTTGAAATTATACATCAAAACTATGATACAACTAGCTAGGATAGAATTTCCCCCTCATTGGGATAGCCATTTGACTCCTATCAGAATAGTTGAATAAAGCCAAAGAAGGTGGATAAAGACAAGGGCAAGAAGAAGGTTAATGAAGAGGGAGATGTTGAAGAGGAAGAAATGAACTAAAAAGATCAACAAAAAGAAAATGAAGAAGATTAAGATGTGTAACCTAGTTTGATGTTTTATCTAGTTTTGGACTTGAAAATTATTTATGCCTTGACAATATTTTATGTTTTATGTCTCATGGAAACTCACAATCTAGTCACTACAGCATATGAAACTCACAAGAATATGAAACTCTCTCATGACAAATGAGAAGAACTAAGGAAGAAAGGCCTCCCTTTTTATTGAAGGAAGAAATGGGAAAGAGGACACACTTGTAAACAAGATGAAACAAAAGAGGGAAAGATGTGTTTTTATGTGCAAATATCCATGGGCACCCAGGCATAAATGTAATGCATGGAATCTTTAAAGAAAGAACTTGTGTTATAAATGCAAAGAAAAATGGGAAGTAGGACATATATGTGGACACCAACTACGAAAAATAGAGGCAATATCCGATGAAAAAGAAAAAGGAAACCTGACAAAAAAAATAAAGATATGTTGAAGGAGACCATAAGAGAATCTCATCAAAAGAAGAGGGGACAATTGAAGAATTGAGTTTTGTGGAGAAACCAATCCAATAATCACAACACCCTCATAAATATGATAGAAGAAACCTCTTCATAGAACCTCAAGGTTTCATCGTTAAGTAAAGAGTGAATGCATTCTACTAAATAAGAAGGATCTAATAATAGTACATATATTGGCATGTGTATACTTCGTACTTGGTTCATGCTTAATGTATTTTCAAGAATGATGCTTAACAACTAAGAGAATAAAAAGAAACAAGAATTTATTTAAAAGAGAACATTATGTTTAAGGCCATAGATGTGTGGTATGCTTCTAGACAATATATGGAAAGTTTGCCCTTATTTTGTCTCATGATTACAATTGATGAGAGAAAACTTGTCTTAATATTATAAATGTTGGGAGGGGGCTGATATATTTGATCATATAAACATAAAGTTGCTTGAGGACAAGCAAATTTGGGAGGGGAGGACTGTGATGCCCTCAATTTGAACAACTAACATTTCTTCACGGAAGGTCCAAATGATGAAATTGTCTTACATGGCAAGACTTCACAATTTCATGGAGGAAATCATTGATTTACTGTAGTCAAGCTTATATGGATTAAAGATAATAAATATCAACCCTCACCATTAATCTCTAGCGATGGTGAATATTTAAGAGTGATAACATATTAAGGGTGTGTAATATAATATGAAGAGGCATGCCAGTTGTTAGGAGGAGACATCATGGTTTAGGAGGGGATGCCACCACTCCAACAATCACCCCTTATTGAGTGGTCACCACTTCTGTACCCAATGAAGAGATATAAGTAGTGCACTCCCAATAGTTAGAAGGTCATCAAACCAAGAACTTAATACTTGATAAGGCACTGAATATAAAACAGATTGATTAATTAATACTATTTGGTATGAATTCCTTTGTATATAATAGAATGAATGTTGGATTAATGAATATACTTCTACACACTAATCATTGAGAAATACATTGTTGGCGGTTCCGTTATTACCCAGTCCATTATCGATCTGATCTTGTTGGGGAAGCATCTCATGATCAAACCACAAGGTCTCACTGCCGATTAGTCTATTGTTACTAGGGTTCACTCTCTAATTTGTGAAATTTTGCACAACTTATTTATTTTATGTTAAGTATATGTCTGATACTAGAATCTTTCATAGAATTGAGTACTTCCAGCCATGGTAGAAGGGAAGTAGGCTTGCAAGAGTGGTATGGTGATGGTTCTGTGTGGGAAAAGGGATACAAAGTGTACTACCCTTGAGCCTAGAGGAGATGGCTTCTATGGAAACCTATTATAACCTCTTTCCCCTGTCATGGTAAAGATTCAAATCCGAAATTCTGAAATTCCTCATCCAAACATTATGCAAACCCAAAATTCTGAAATTCCTCATCCAAACATTATGCAAATCCAAAAATCCTCATGCAAATATTATGCAAATACAAAATTCCTCATGCAATTATTATGCAAATGCGAAGATTCAATGAATGAAGGTGAAGATTAAACAATTCCTCATATTATACAAATCTGAAATGAAGGTGAAGTTCAACAATTCGTCATATTATCCAAGTCCAAAATGAAGATGAAGATTCTACCTTGAATGGTGAGTGTGTCATTTTATCTTGCCAGGGGTTGAGCTCGACGCAGAAGCCTGCGTGGGATTGAATGCACAAATGACTTTCCCTCATTTTTCTTTTTTTTTAAAGTAATGCCCGTTGCCATCAAAATTTCAACAAACTCGGGCACTTTTAAAAAAAAACAAATTTCATTTTTGATGAAGTCGGGCATTTTTTCAAAAAAAAAATCAAATTTGATCACAATATACCTTCTCCATCAGAAACCTCTGTCAGAATTCTAGACCAAATGTATTAGTGGTGGCTTTGGCCGCACTATGGATCGCGACCCGCAGGGACGGCTTCGGTGGCCACTATGGGTCGCGACGCATAGGGGTGGCTTCGACCGCAACTATGGGTCGTGACCCATAAGGGAGCGGCCTTCCAAAACCATGTCAACCTGCATGCAACCTGCAAGAGAATGAAAACCCTAACCCAATTTTCAGGTTAGGGTTAGTAAAAGAAACAAAAGAATGAAGTGTAGGATGTGAGTTTAAAAGAGAAAACCCTACCTAGGGTTTATAAGATTATTATAATAAAAGTTTTTAAATTTTAAAATGGAGTTAAAATGGGGGGGGACCCCATTCCAAATTAAAAGGTTATTATAATGTTATCAATCATATTTGTATTTTATATTGTGGATTCAATTTTAATAGATTGTTAATTTTAAAAGGGGTTTTGTTTTTAAATATAATAAATAGGGGGAATCATATTTTATTTAGAGGGATATGTTTAATGAAATTTTGGTGACTTATTAATAAGATGAAATTTAAAGGGGTTATATTTTTATTTTGGGGTAAATGATTATTTAAATTTATAAGGAGAAATTTAGTTACCAAATGTGGTAGATTTATTTTCCACGCAACTTTATTTATGAATTAGCTAAATTAGTGATGCATGGTACTTTACTTTTATTTGCTTAATATTATTTATTTAAACAATGAATTTGTATTAAATATTAATTTAATGGATTAGTTAATTTAAAGATGATTTGGAAACTTTATATTCATTTGCTTATTTCAATAGTTAATATTAATACAATTAATTTGTATTAATGTTAATTTAAAGAATTTTGGAATTATTTAATACTATAAGGAAATAATAATTAACTCATAATATAATTAGAATTGAAGATTTCCTTGGGTGAATTAATTAATTATAAAGGTTGTGATGAATTTATAGGGTTAAATTATTCAGTTTAGATAATGGTAATTATTGTAATTGTTAATTAAATAAAAACCTAAGTTGATTGCTTAGGGGTTTAAGATAACACCATAGTCTCCTAGTTAAATTTAATAAATGATCGCTCACTTTAGAAACCCATTCTTAAGATCGCTTGAGATATCTTTTAATGAAACAAATGAAGTTATCACACCTCTTGAACATAGAAAACCAAGTATTATAGTGTTATTAAAAAAAAATTATTGTTGCATTTTTGCCCAAATGTTTGGGCATGACAAATATTGTTATGTAGTATAAGAAGTTGAATTAAAAATGGTGACTAGGAAATTCTTAGAGCTCGTAGGAAAAAAGAATAGTAAGGAGGCTATAATGGCCAAGTTATTGCAGGCAAATTTTCTTGAGGAAGAGAAAGGAAGTGGAAGTCGTAGAGCTAGGCATGGGAAGAACTAAAAAAAGGAAGAAATGATTATAATGATAGAAGGGAAAGCTTTCGGGACCAATGCAGAACTTTCAAAAATAGATGGTGTCAATCACCTTGGAGGCCTTCTTTTACTAGTATAATAAAGGAGGTGAAGGAGGAAAGTAAGTGTGTTTTTTCAAAGGAATGGAAACCCAAGGACTCCAAGAAATGGAGGAAAACAAAAAGCTATGCATTCCTTCGACCTAGGGTAGAGTTATTTTGTTTTCCTTAGACTATCAGACTTGGAATGATTCAATATATCATTTCAGAGAGAATACTTTCTTTATTTAGTGGGTTGGGGATTGGTTGGCTTTGAATTGGGTTAAGCAATGGTGTGCAGAAAACTAGAAACTCCCTTATGATCTCAAGACCATGTTGAATGGTTTTTACATGGTCATTAGAGAAGATGCAAAGCTTAAAAATAGGGTTCTTATTAATGGTCCCTTTTTTATGGGTGTATGGAGCTTTTCATCAAAGGTTGGGAGCCAAATTTTGATCCAAAAAAAAAAATTTATTGATGAGATCCCAATTTGGCTTAGATTATACAATCTCCTAAGGGAATACTAGGATTTGGACACTCTCCAGGAGATTGGAAACAAGTTTAGGGCTTTTGATTGAAGGAGATGAATATATTGAAAAGAAATATTGCATCATGTATGTGAGGATATGGATCATTTGGAAGCCCTATGTCCACTTGTTAAATACTATAGAAATTAGAACTAATACCAGAATATGAATTCAAAAATTTGAAGTGGAAGATATTTTGGAGCATTTTCGTGTTTGAAAAGGTCTAGTACATGTAGAGGGGCAATGCATGGTTAGAAAAGACAAGTGCATATTCTGAGAAGAACTGGTCAACAAAATTTTAGAAGCAACAACACCTGACCATGACCAAAACTTGGATGTGTGGGAGGAATTGAGTAAGGATATGGGTAAGGATCAACATATTGGAGGAATGGATTGAATAGCAAGCCTCAAATCCAACCTAAACCTAATCAAAATTAATTTACTAAATTTTTACAATGAGGGAAATACTTGTATGATAGTAATGGTGATAAATCCCAAGTGGCAATTGATCATGTTGTTGTGGCACCTCCAAATCTTGGGCGCCTAACTTCTCTAGAGTAAGGAAGGAATGAAGTTGAACCAAGGAAGGAGAAGGAGCATTCAATGGAAATTGTTCATCCCATAGAGGAAGGGGATTATAATAAGGCAGTGACGGACTTGGTAAGGGAAGCCTTGGGAAAAGTAGAAGGGGCTATTGCGGCCCTACAAAATGAAGGAAATAAGATGGTGGGGATTAACATGACTCAAGGAGACGCTATCCAGGTCACAATAGATCAAGTTGAGGACATGGTCAAGGATATTCATGAGTCACCAATAAAGTATAGAGAAGGAGAATATGTAAATAGAGATTGTGGTCAAAGGAATAGTGATAAATATTTAGAAGAAGATTTAGCTTGGAAAGGCTTGGGGGAGGATGAAATTTGGGATCTTAAAGATGACATGGTTATTAGAGAAAAGAGAAAAATATTTCAATCTAAGTCAGGAATTGAGGTATGGAAAGTAGGAGAAAATCAAGCACGAGGAAGAAATCACAACCATGTGAATTTGGAGGTTGTTGGGTGTGCCAAGGGTAAAAAAAACTCTTTATTGGGAAGGGTAGTTCCCTTCTGAACTGAAAATGAAAATCTTAACCTAGAATATCAAGGGTTGCAATGCCTTTGACAAGAGATGATTGATCAAGATGTACCTTTGACGATTGAAAGTGTGTATTTATGTTGCAAGAAACAAAATTAGGAAAAGATGAGTCAAATGGTTTTTTTAAAACAGGGGGCAAATGGAACAACCTCATGGTAGAGGGTATTAGTGCAGTAGGGGGTTTAGGTATTTTATGGAATTGGAATATTGTCAATTTGTCAAGGGAAATAAACTCAATTCACTAGTGGGTTTTTTAAGTCACCTCTGTAATAGAAGGTATTGATTGTGCACTGATTAATTTTTATGGTACAACAAAGCTTAGTGACAAGAAGAGATGTTAGAACCAAGTTTATGAGGCACTTTAGTAGTATGAGTAGACAGTGGTCATTTTAGGGGGTGATTTTGATGCCACTTTGGAAATTACAGACAAAAGAGAGAGTTGAGGTGGTATTGGTTTGGTGCAAAAGGACTTTCAAAATTTTATCCTAAATAATGGTCAGCTAGAAATTTTTCCCAAGAATGGGTCCTTCACCTAGACCAATAGAAGGGCAAGTTAAACTCACATTGCTGAGAAACTTGATAGCTTTTTTGTTGTGGGTCCTTGGGTGGAGAGGTCTTTGAAATTTTAGATAAACATTATTCCATTATCAGGGTCATATTACTTTGTTGTTTCCATCATCGCTCAAAGGGATTCAGTTCCCCATTCAATGCCCTTTTAAATTTGAAAAAATATGGATTAGAGACCCAATGATCAGCAATTTGGTTGATAAGTGGGGGAATGAGGCTCCTCTAATGTATGGGAAACATGCTTACATTAGTAAGAGATTGCAATATCTCAAGAAAAAACTAAAAGAGTGGAATAAGGCCAATTTCATAAATATCTTTGTTGAAAAGTTTCAAGTGGAATCAAGATTGGAGGCTTTACACATTAATATCATTGAGATAGTTTTGGAGGTGGAGGATCATTTAGAGGAGAAAGCTTTAAACTTTGAGTATGCAGAAATTCTTGCTAGAGAGGAAGTTTTCTAGAGACAAAAATCAAGGGAGTGTTGGCTCAAGGAAGGTGATAGAAACACAAAAAATTTCCACAACTTAGTAAAAGAAAAGAGATCTAAAAATAGAATCTCTACGATTCAAAACAAAGATTTGGCATAATCCTATTAAAGAGGACATTTGCAAGGAAGCCATAAATTTCTTTAAGGAGCTTCTATCATATGAACACTAAGTGGATTCCAATCTTGCAGAAGAGATGCTAGGGGAGAGTCCTACAAGCATTACAGAACAATAAAATGTGGTTCTCTTTTAGCCTATCAATATGGAGGAAGTGAAAATGCAGTCTTCTCAATGAATAAAAGATAAGGCGCCTGAGTTGGATGGGTTTCTAGCCCTCTTCTATCAAAAAAAATTTAATATTATCTCAAATGATTTATGGCATGTGGTGCAAGAATCAAGACAAAAAATATACATTGCTAAAGATTTAAACACCACCTTTATTGCACTAATACCAAAGAAGAAGCAAACAAATTCCTTTTATTATTATAGACCAATATCTTTATGTAATATTATTTACAAAGTCATTGCTAAGGTAATCACAAATAGATTAAAGAGAGTAATTGGTAATATTGTATTTGAAGACCATACTGGATTCGTCGCTCGGAGGTCAGTTGTAGAAGGAATTAGCATAGCTCATGAAGATATTCATACCATCAGGAGGGCTAAAGTGGATAAAATCATCATCAAATTAGATATTAGGAAAGATTGTAACAAAGTGGAGGATAAACTTCTTTTAGCAGTCTTGAGAAAGTTTGGGTTTAGTGAGGAATGGATTGCATAGGTAAGAAGTTGCATTATGACTCCAAAGTTCTCCATTCTAATTAATGGAACTCCCCAAGGCTTTTTTTAGACAAACAAAAGGTTGAAGCAAGGTGATCTCCTTTCCCCTCTTCTATATATCATAATGGCTAAATTTAAGTTAATTAAATAAATGTAATCATTGAAGTAACAATTAGCATAGATAATAAAGTACGGTCAATTGTTATTACAAATTGGAAGTTAAATGTGTAGGTACTTAGCCATAATTTTGTCATACAAATATTTCTTCAAATGTCAAGAATCTATTTTTCAATACTTTATATTTTTCCTTTAATAATAAAATAACTTGCAAAAAAGAAAAATATAATAGGACATATATTGTAAGTACTTGAGAATAATAATCCACTTGGAGGGGGCAACCTTCAAAAGTAGGCCACTTTAAAGGGGCTACCAACAATAGTCTCTAATGAGAATGAAATAAACAACATAATGTAATTAGTTAACCTCTACCTTTCATATATATCTACTATACTTATACCATTGATGTCACCTAGGCTAACCTAACTACCTATATAATCCTACTAATTGAGGGTTATACTACCCATAATTCAATTATAAATATACTCATTCACATTATAGGTTAAGGGTGTAGCATGTCCCTCCCCTTAGAAGAAACATAATTCCCTGTATAGGTACAACTAAAGGGTAACTTCATCTTTCCATGTCACATGAGCTTCAATGCCCAAATTCGTCTAGTTGATCAAATAATCTATTAATTTTATCTTTTACAGCCCCATAATGTGTGTCTAATGAAATCCTTTAGGTTGTAACTCTATGTATTGAAATTGTGTATTAATCAACCTGCTACTTTATCCTAATATATGTGGACCTTCTCCTTGTACTCCTTAAGATAAGAGAGTGTCTCTTGTTGGCACTATATGTGTTCTTATATTGCTCTAAATTTTGGGTGTACCTCAAAGAAAAGGTGATGGGTGATGCATGATTGGTCCTAGTAATAGTTGAATTCATGATTATGATATATTTTGAAAGAGCTCTGGGGAAGTAAGCTTAAGGATTACTTTGAGGTCATGGATGAGGTGATGAAGAAATTAAAATGAAAAACTTCTTATAATTACATCATTCCATAGGACTAATGTAATATCCCTCACAACATTCTAGAGAAAAGGAAAACAATATACTTAGAAAAGAAAGATGAATTAATTTGGGCATAATGAAAATCATATTGGTATTAAATTATTCAAGGATATCATGTTCTTACTCATTCAGAGACTAATGAGAAATAGCCTTCTAGATTATGCTGGAAAAAATTCTACATTTCAAAGGAACAACCCTTTGTATTATTGATAATAAAAGTGGTTACAACACAAGCTTAGAGCCAAGCTCAATCAAATGAGTCTTGAACAATGAAAAGGATTTCGGAATGATTTTAATAGCATAATAGTACCCTCAAAAACTCAATATCACTGCACATAATCTACAAGTTGTAGTGACATAAATTGTATCCTTATACAATTTCACGCTCTATTTGACACCTACTTAAATGAGCTTTCTCCTAGATTATTTTAAGCCTATTTGGCCCTATCCTACACTAAAAATTCATGATTAATCCCACAACTTAACTATCATCAAATACTTAAATTAGGACTATATCTAACATCACAAACCTCAACACTCATTATTTCCTTTTGGAGGAAAACAAGGCACCCAACTCTAGAGTCCCAATAGAATCTCCTAAAATTCTAGCTAGTGCAAGCATTGGCCTTCACATTTTTAAATTTAGTCTCAATTCTGATACTTGATCATTTTTGTAGCATCCTAAATTGTACTCCCTTACAATTTGGTCCATATTTTTTGGTATCGCCTTATTGTGCATCTCATGATGCCCGATTATGCCTATACCATGCAAATCAGGCCTTGTCTTCATTTCATACACTGCATAACCCCTTGTCCTGGCCCCAAAGTAGGGTAGGACTTAAGCATAGCACTCTGCTCCTTTTTGGGACCAAAGTTCCACACTTTGGTCCCCCTTTATTAGGCCCTTCTTTTACCCCCTCTCGGATCTTCAAAAATGAGTGAGAAATCTCTCCCCGTGTCAACCTATGTCAGGAAATTAGCATGTTATTTGATGGGAAAGTATATGAGGTTTTCCCCTCTCATTTGATGAACACATCATAAGAGAAGGATGAGGTTATAATTATAAAGTATTGAATCATTCATCATCAAGCATCTCTAGAGGTCTTCAAGGTTGCATTCTTCATTCATTTATTGTGGAGCAACATTACATCTTTCATTTGCAAGCATGTGTGTGTAATTAGGGTTTGGTCATGTTCATGCCATTTCATATAACATATCTAACTGCATTCAAGAAGCAAATCATCATTATCAGTCAGTGCAAATCTAAGGAAATGGGTATGGAGTTGCAATATTCAAAATAGGCATTATTTGCAAACACGAATCAACCCTCTTTGGCGTGCAAAAAGTTAGGAGGACCAAAGCAACGGGCGCTCCAATCCCAGCATTTTGGGATCATTTTCAAGGATCGGGTTCAAATCTGCATATAATGCTCAGATCTGGGTGTGTGCCTTAATTTGACGATTGTAGCTCACTGTTTTTGCATTTTTACCTTCATTTTCAATACTTTAACCAAATTTTAGCAATTCAACTCACAAAAAGAGGGAAAACTAAATTCACCCCTTGAATTTAATTAGTATTTTGGTCCTTATCATTACTTATTTGTTACTAAATCTATTGGATTCATTCGTCTTTTGAATGTAATGAAAAATTAGCGATTTTCATCTCTCTCATGGTGGAAACCCTAATTTTCCACCCATTACATTTTGGCGAACCCAACTCCTTAAACCCCTATTTTTTAATTGTGTTCGCAGATCTGAGTGGTTATGCAATTTAAAATTCAAATTTATATTTACAAGTTTAATTTCCAATTGGATTTTAAAAATTTATAGGTTAATTTCACAAAAACCCTAATTTTTAATTCTAAAATTAAGCTTGTGATTTGCCTAATTTGGATTAACTGTTTCAGATCTGATTTAGAAACATTTCAAAATTCAAATTCAAATTCATAAATCTCATTTTAATCAAATTATATAAATTTAGAGGTTTGATTCATAATTTAACCCTAATTTATTTTGGTTAATTTGAAAACATTCATTATGACACTTAATAGATCTGATTTATGTACTATTTCATATATGATTACCTTTCTTTTCACTTATATCTATCAAAATCATGTGTTGGATAATGGCTTCTTTCATTTCACATTCCATCTTTTCATTCATAGCAGTTTGGCATATTGTGTTTTTAGACTTTCAAAATTCCTTCTTTTCAATCAATTTGATCTCAAAGCTTTCATTTTTAGCGCATGATGTTTTATGGTGATGTTTCTACGAAAATGTATTTCATATATAGATCACCTTAAAGCCTTTGTAGATCCCAATCCTAGAGATGTTAATGGAAAATCTAATACTTCTACCTCTCCTAGGGTATCTAATGTGAGTGAAGAAAGAGATAATAAGTCCTATCAATGATCTCTCTATTGGAGAACAAGCATTGAGGAGCAATATGGCCCCATCTTCTTCTCATACACATACCCTTGCACAAGGGGGGCAAAATCAGAATATTGATGTTTTCATCTCTCTAGATCCTTCTTATTCTCCTAGAGCCTATCTTAAACATAAAAACATTTGTAGAGAAGATGATATTATGAATTTTATGCATGATATCTCTCCCCACATAACATTAATCAAAGATGAGGCCTTAGATGATAAGGATCTTCCTTCCCAATCTACCAAAGAGGATATGCATGATGAAAAAAAGAAAAATATTTCTTCACAAGATATTCCTTCTAAACATCCTTACGCTACAAACTTGAAATAAATTTATTACAACTTTCCTCGGCCTTATCAATTAAAGTATTCCTATAGGAGTGGCTTTACCATAATATCAAAACAAGTTTTTAGAGGATGAGGACTTGGAAAACTTGAACAAGGAATTTGATTCCCTATAAACCCTCCTACACAAATTAGTATAGAACGCCTAGGAAATGATAATAAATCTCCTATGGATGACATCCTTAGGATTCAAGACTTCAAAGATCATATCGTAATACAACAAACCATTCACTCCTGTAAAAGTGCTTCTACTTCAAAAACTCTTTTTTGTTCATTTCATCAAACTCATGACCATCACGCTAATGATTGTCTTGATTTTCAAAATGCAATGAAAGAAATTATTGATAGTGGCAAACTTAAAATCATAGATAACAATCCTTCTTCTTCTGATAATAAACCTTTTCCTCAATCTCAAAAGAATTAACCAATATATATTGATGATCACAAAAAATTGGCAACTAGAATCTTTTAGAAATTGAAGTATGACAAGAATGTTGTTTTCCCTTTTATGAAGTTTAGCACTAAGCATAAAGAAAGTAGTGGATATTGTATTTTTCATCATCTGGTGGTTCTCATTCTCTTGGAAGTGTAAAGCATTTAAGGAATTTGTTCAAGAACAATACGATCGTTCTCGTTATGTCTTTCAATAAATATTGCTCTCTTTCACCCTCATTTTTCTCCTCATCATTTGACACAAATGGTCCACTTAACTAGGGGATCTTTATCATTAGAGGTGGTTCTTTTTCAATTTAAAATATCTTGGGGTAGTTGTTGGCCTTGTGTTGTCATTGATGTCAACCGGTATAGGATGGCTACGGGTATAAGAGATGTATGTGCAACACTTTCATTGATGCATATTGGATGTGATGTCTTTGATGTCACCTAGCTTAGCAAGTCACCGGTACACAAGTTAGTGCTTGACTTGTGTTGAAGATATGGATAGGAGCCCGACATGAGATAACAACCAGAAAATGATGACATATGTAAGAGAGAAATATGTTAGTCGGTTGATTGTCATGAAGAGGGGGAATGTTATCTAAATCACATCAATATTGGAGGAGAAGGATGTACAAGTCACCAGTACATTGTATGGATGTCAATTAGTAGGTGTATGCAGGGAAAGTGGGTTGATGAAACTCAATATATGAAAATATTCTAAAAGACTTGTCCACACACACACATGGGACTTCTTGGTACAAGTTATGGAGCTATGAAGGATAGCTCAACTTCCCAAGGTTGGTTCCATGGTTCTCTATCTCACAAGGTCCCTCAAGCCAATGTCTTTGCTCTCAAATCACTGAGCAAAGTGACTTAGGGATGACTAATGCAAGAATGAGGGATGCTTTAGATTAATTCTAACATGAATGCATCCTATTTATGCATGTTTCTACAAAATGGATTAAACTAGATTATAAGATGACAAGGTTAGTAGCAATACTATCCTAACATGATATACTAGTTAATGATTTAAGCTAATGATACTAGAAATACTCTAAAATGCTATATTAGATTAATTCCTATTGCAAAGAGAGGCTAGATGCAAGCTAAAATTGAGCATAAATGAGATACTAAAAGCTTGGATGATAAAATGGAGGGATGGAGAGCTCTATTTACAGTGAAAATAGGGCAATGGAGGGTCAAGATTGGAGGAGTTATCAAGGGTCAGGATTGAAAGTTATCAATCCATATTTACAATTCTCACCAGTGAAATGGTGACAATTGTCAACATAAGATTGTTTGAGAGGAGAGGTAGGAAGCATTGAATGCTTGAGGGGACATGATGGTTACCTTAAGAGGTAAGGATTAGGATTAGATTAGTATTTATCCAATGGATAAAGCTTTTACCCAAAGGATAAACTCTTCTGCAAGGGATTAAGGAATAACCATGGTCAAAGTACTAAAGGCTTGATGAGACCCTTGGGTTACATGAGGGTTAAGCTAGTCAAAAAGACTCTAACCATGCAAGAGGGTTGAGTTAACCATTAATGGTTTGGAAGACTTTTAAGTTGTTGAAGACCTAAAGCCTTTAATGGTTTTCAAAGACTTTGAAAGTTTGAGAAGTGACTTCCCTTTGCTTAGGGATGTGACAATGATTAGGATAGGATTAGGCTAATTAGAAGGAGTTAGAAGAATCTAGAAGGGATTTAGGCATGCAAGTGGATTTTGTAGGAGAATGCAAGTGGGAGGAATTTTGGGATTTTCAATTAAAATAAAATCATTTATTTCAATTAAATGGTGTAATTTGCATTTGGATAAATATTTAAATAAATATTAATTTATTTAAATGTGAATGTGAATTTTGGATTTAAATAAATTTTAATTTATTTACATGAGAAAAAGGAAGATAAAGCATTAAATGCTTGAAGACTTTGAGGGAAACCATTAAAGGCTTAAGAAGACTCTAGAAAGAAGCCATTAAGTTTGAAGACTTTAAATTTGAAGACTTTAAGGGAAACCATTAAAGGCTTAAGAAGACTCTAGAAGGAAGCCATTAAGTTTGAAGACTTTAAGGGAAACCATTAAAGGTTTCAAGTGGGTGAGGATAAATAGGATTTTAAATAAATAATTTTTATTTAAAATAGTTGTGCAACTTGCATTCGTAGGAAAATACAAGTGGGTGGAGGATAAAGGTGATTTAAATAAATGATTTATTTAAAATAGTTGTGCAACTTGCATTTGTAGGAAAATACAAGTGGGTGGAGGATAAAGGATTAATTAAAATAAATTGCTTTATTTTAATTTGGTTGCAAGTTAGAGATTTAATAAATTAGATTTATTTAATTGGGGTAAACTATTTAATTAAATGTAAATTTAATTAAAAGTAGAGATAAGGGGTTTAATTAAATAAAATGATTTATTCAATTAAATGATATAAAGGGCTTAAGTGAATTTAAATAAATAAATTGAATAATTTATTTAATTAAATAGAAGAATGTGGTGATTTAATTAAATTAGATTTAACTAAAATAGAGGAATTCAAGAATAAAATGAACATTAAATATTCATTTAGGAATATCGTCATTTTTATACGTCTACATTTTGCCCCTCTTTGAAGTGATGTGTGTCCACATGTTGATTCAAAGAAAATGATGCATCATCATGATTTGGTTGTGATCAATGTGATGTCTTGTCGAGATGTTCATGTCATGCCCCAGATTTTGATAAATGATGTTGATAATGCCCCCTCGGGAGATGAATCAAAATTTTAAAAATTTGATGTGTTTTGATTGCATTGTAAATTTTTGTCTATGTTGAATGCGAGAAGTTGATTCATCTCTCGATAATGATGTTTGCAAAGGTTTGATATGAGGCCACAAGCAATTTACATGTTCGTCCATGCAACCCTAATTTTCATTTACCCAATAAAAGGGAAAAAGTGAGTTATTTTGTCTCATTTGTGCTTGCTAACTTTTGGAGAAAGTGACACTAGGATAAAAGACAAAATGTCGATTATGTTTGCATCTCATTGATTCGAGTGCGTTCGAAGGTATCAGAGGCCCGCCACGTATGGACCACTGGTGAGTCATCATTTTTTACCCCTTTTCAATTTTTGTTTTGTCATTTTTGATCATGTTTTGGAATTTTTCCACACGAATTTAACGGTTTAGCATGTCTGGGTTAAACCATAGCGCATACAATTGGTTGCGTAGCGTGTAGAGTTTAATGAAATATGGTAGTGTCTAGGTAGATTAGGATAGTGCAGCGGTGAGTGGAAAATCTTGAGTAAAGTGGGATTTTGGATGAAGAAAAAAAAAAAAATAGGTAGGTTTTTGCCAGTTTTTCAAGGATAAGTACGAAGTGGCAGTCTATGTGTCTATTGTCATTGTTTTGATTAGTTGTCCAATATGAGTTCTGATATGGTTTTTGGATAGATAACTTGATTTGATTTCCAATGTTTCAAGTTGATATATATGTGGAACTTGAGTTGTTTTATAAGTTGATATGGTTGTGGAACTTGAGCTGTTTTACAAGTTGATATGGGTGTGGAACTTGAGTTGTTTTACAAGTTGATATGGTTGTGGAACTTGAGTTGTTTTACAAGCTGATATGAATGTGAAACTTGAGTTGTTTTACAAGTTGATATTATTGTGAAACTTGAGTTGTGTTACAAGTTGATATTATTGTGAAACATGACTTGTGTTACAAGTTGATATGATGTGATATGGAAATGGATTGGAGATGATGTGGAACTTGATTAGATGTTCAATGTTTCAAGTTGATATGAATCTGATTTGCAATATGAATTGATTGGATGAAGAAACTGATATTGGACTTGTATTGTTTTTGACAGGAGCGAGTTGGAGTTGTTCAGTCATGAGAGCGATTTCTGAAACCATGGTCATTGATACCACAATTGACACAGGTTGATAGGGATATCATTGAGAGGTGTGGCTTGAGCAGAGACTTTGGAGATAGCAACGACAGGTGGCTTGATGAGAGACACCCTGAGGGAGTTGGCTTTGAGAGCCAAGGAGGTGGAGTATTATCGGAGGCATTATGAGGATGTGGTTTCCAAGGAGCACCAAATTCTGAGTTTCACAACTTCGAGATCCAATCGATCTAGGGAGACTGGGTCGAGGACAAAGAGTAGAGGTGTGACAGGGCCTGTTCGTCAGGATCCACCTGGGGATCCTGGTGCTAGGATATTTGCTGCAAGACCATCACCCTTAGGAGATAGTCATACTTGAGAGACGTTTTCTCTATTGTATTTTGATCATTTTGTTGTTTTTGGCATAGATATGACATATTTTGCACATTGATTATTTTTGAGATATATATATGACACCATTTTCTTTGATCCTTATGTGATGTGTTATGGATGATGCTTTCTATATGATTTTGTTGCTTCTATGATGATGATGCAATGCTTAGATAGATGCATGTGATTTGATATGTGATGAATATGATGTGATAATGCATGATATATGAGATGTGTCTTATGTAATATGATTTGATGTGAGATGTATCTTGAAAATGAGATGTATGATAATAATATGTTGTGAGATGTATCATGAAAATGAGATGTATGATAATAATATGCTGTGAGATGTATCATGAAAATGAGACGTATGATAATGATATGCTATGCGCAACTAATTGTTAAATGATATGCAACTAATTGTAAGATGATATGCAACTAATTGTAAAATGATATGCAACTAATTTGAGCATCCTCATTCTATATTTGTCATCCCTGTATAGTCACATGTTTTTGCCTTCTTTGTAGGTATCATCATTGAGCATTGATTTGTTTGGGATATGTTGAAAATTTATACAAGCATAATGGTATAATTGAACCATAATGACCTGAGAAAAATTTACATGGTTTTTGATTTTGCAAGATGGCACAAGCATCAAGGTATAATTGAACCAGGATAACCTGAGTGCCAATTGCGTATAAACAAACAAGATTAAACCATTTGTATGGGAAAAGTGGATTCATGCCTTCAGTGATATGCATTGAATCACATCTTGAGACAAGTATTTGCACAGTACAAATGATCGCCTCACAGATAGAAAACTAAAAAGATATTGGAGGCTCAATGACTTTCTCTAGCTCGATGCATCATTGAGAAAATGTAGAGGATCCAATAGTTCAAAAAGAGTTAAGTGCCAAAATAGTAAGAACTTTATGCAAGATGCAACATTTTATACTTTAGAAAATCATCCTTCATGTGTTATGAATCCGTTAAGTGTATTCGTGTTTGATTCTCTTCATTTTTTTATGAATGTTTGTCTTAACATGATTCTCTTGGTTCGCTGCAAGTTCTTGTTTTATTGATAGGACAGAATGTAGATCAATGTTGCCCCTGGCTAGATTTACCACCTAACGTGGATATGTACAGTGATTACCAAGCCATGGTGGGATATAATGAAATGATTTGTGGATAGGCCAGGATAGTGACTACGCTAAGTATGTCCTGGATAATGCTTAGTTTGATAAAGGTGTTGGGCAATGGCCATTAGTATTTGGATTTATGGCTATATAACAAGCTTGAGAATAAAGATAGATAGAGGAGTTGTCCTCTCACAATAGCACTTGTTTGCCAGGTTTTCACTAATTATTTTTATTGTACCTTTTTATTTGCTTTTTCTTGATTTTTTTTTTTTTTTTTGACTTTTCCGTGCATTAGACTACTCAAGTGTAGTACTTCTTCAGATGGATGTTGTTAGTTGGTTCGTCAAGCACATCTCCTTCTGAAGCTATTAGCCGATAAACACTTGATCCATAGACTGATATGATGACATAGGGACCTAACTAGTTAGGTTCAAATTTCCCTTTCTTTTCTTGATCTTGCTAATTTCTAGGATTTTCCTTGAGTACTAGGTCACCAACTTTATAATTTTTGGGAATGACCTTGTGGTTGTAGCCTCTGCACATGTGTTACTGATATTCTTTGAGATGAGTGTAGGCATGTTGGCATCTTTCATCTAGCAATTCAAGTTCTTGTAGTCGGTTAACTCGATACTCTTCATCCGGGATTAAGCCTTTTAGAGAGACTCTGAGAGATGGAATTGCTACCTTCAGGGGTAAAATAGCTTCTGATCCATATACCAATGAGAAAGGTGTTGCTCCTGTAGGTGTGTGGATGCTAGTTCTATATGCCCAAAGTCCTGGATTGAGTTGTACATGCCAATCTTTGCCTGCATCATTCACTATTTTTATTAGGATTTTCAATATTATCTTGTTGGATGCTTCTACTTGACCATTTCCCTATGGGTAGTATGGTGTAGAGAACCGATGTTTTATTTTGGATTGTTCACATAGTTCTTGGACATCTTGGTTTTTGAAAGGTCGTCCATTATCAGTGATGATGGAGCTTCAAATACCATATCTGCAGATCAAATAATTTAGGATAAAAGACACAATTTGCTTTCCAGTTACTGTGCTCATTGGGACTGCTTCTATCCACTTGATAAAGTATTTTATTGCAGTTATAATGAACTTGTGTCCATTTGAAGATGGAGGATGAATTTTTCCAACCAAGTCTAACCCCCATTGACAAAAGGCCAGGATGTTGTAAATGGCTACAGTTCCTGTGCTGGTGCATGTATTAGATTACCATGGATCTGGCATTTAGGACACTTTTTTGCAAAGTGATAATAGTCTTTTTCTATTGTCAGCCAGTAATATCCCATTCTTAGAAGCTTTTAAGAAAGAGTAGTACCACTTGAATGTGTGCCACAAATACCTTTGTGAAGCTCATATAAAGCAGAGTCAGATTCATTATGATCAAGGCAACGAAGAAGAGTACCATCTAGACCTCGACGGTATAAAGTATCAGCAGTGAGGGTATAACGGGCAGCTTGTTGGATAAAGTTACATTTTTGGTTTCTAGATAGGTCAATGGGTAAGATATTGTTCTTAAGGTAGTCATATATCAGTTCATATAACAGAGAATCTGAACCAGTCAAGGCATAGATAACATGGGATTTAGAGTGGTCACAGGCGGGGGAGAAAAGTTGCTCTACCAGAAACTCATAACGACTCTGTTGCTCTAGAATTTGTAGTAATGAAGCGATAGTAGCCATTGCATCGGCTGCTTTGTTGTTCAACCTTGGTATTTGCTTTAAGGTGATGTGCACAAAATATTGCTTGAAGTCATCCACCATTCGCTTGTAGGGTAGTAGCTTATCATCCTTTGTCTAATAGTCGTTGTCGATTTGATTGACAACTAGTTGTGAGTCTTCGTAGACCTTTAACTCTATGATTTTCCATTCTATGGCTATTTTGATGCCTACAACCAATGCCTCATATTCAGCCACATTATTTGTGCATGGGAACATAAGCCTATAAGATCTTGGTATAGTGTGTCCTTTAGGAGTGATGAATAGAATGCCAGCACTTGAACCATGTTGTGTGTAGGATCCGTCAGAGTATAGGGTCCATTGTTTGGTAGAAATAGCAAGAATGTGCTTGTCTGAAAATTCAATCTCCATAGTTTGTTTTCCTAGTAGCGGTGCTTCAGCCAGCTGATCTGCAATTGCTTGTCCTTTGATAGCTCTTCATTCTATGTAGTGGATATCAAATTCACTGAGAATCATGACCCATTTAGCCAATCTGCCTGTAAGAGCTTCCTTGCTAAGTAGATATTTGAGAGGATCAATTTTTGCCACTAGCTTAACTCTGTGTGCTAGCATATAATGTCAGAATTTTTGAGAAGCGAAGACTACTATTAGGCATGCCTTCTCAATGAATGTATAGTTGAGTTCATAGCCGTTCAAAGTCCTACTGATGTAGTATATAGCTCATTCTTTTCCTTGTTGATCTTCTTGTGCCAATACTACCCCCAGTGATATATCTAGTGTTGAAATGTATAAAATGAGTGGCTTTCCCGCTATTGGAGGTACTAGAACTGGTGGATTCATCAGATATTGTTTGATTTGATAAAAAGATTCTGCACATTTGGCTTCCCATCTGAACGGTACATTTTTATGTAACAAATGGTTAAATGGGAGACTTTTATCTACTAGTTGAGCAATGAATCGCCTGATTGATTGAAGTCATCCTTGTAGAGATCTGAGTTGGCTAATATTCTTTGGTGGTGGCATCTCCATAATGGCTTGTACCTTTGCTAGATCTACTTCAATACCTTTAGCTGAGACTATGTAGCCTAGTAACTTGCCTAATGTAACCCCAAAGACACACTTCTTAGGGTTGAGTCTGACTTGAAATTTCTCCAATCGATCAAAAATATTTTCTAAGATGCTTAGATGTTCTGCTTTGGTGAAGGATTTAGCTAGTAAATCATCCACATAGTCTTCCATGAAGGTATGCATCATGTCATGAAAGATTGTTGTCATTGCTCATTGATAAGTAGCTCCTGCATTCTTTAAGCCAAAAGGCATAACATTCCAATAGTACGTTCCCCAAGGATAGGTAAACGTTGTTCTGTCTTGATCTTCAGGGGCTATTTTGATCTAATTATAGCCTGAGAAACCATCAATTAGTGAGAGCATTGCATGGCCCACTATGAGGTCTACATTTATGTCGATACTAGGCAGAGGAAAGTCGTCTTTCGGACAAGCTTTGTTGAATTCTCTAAAATTAGTGCAGATTCTGATACTGCCATCTTGGTTTGATACTAGTACTATATTGGAAATCCATTCTGCATAGTGAATGGGTTGGATGAATCCGACATCTAGTAGTTTCTTCAGTTCAGCTTTGACCATGAGTGCCACCTGTGGATTCATTTTTCATAGTTTTTGCTTGACTGGCTTAACTCTTGGAGAGATGGATAAGTGATGCATAATTAAGTGTGGATCTACTCTGGGCATATCGACATATGACTAGGCAAAGTTAATTTGCTTTTCTTTAAAGAAAATGATAAATGTTGATCTTTCCTCCTCTGTCAAAGATTCTGCAAGGTGTATTTTTTTGACTGGTTTTGTGGTACAAATGTTGATTTATTGAGTGGGCTCAATCAATATGGGTGATCGCTCATGAAAGTTCTCTAGAAAAGTGTCAAGTCTACCATCTTTAGGTGCCTTGAAAAGGTTTTCACCCTCAGATGCATCCTTTATTTTTACTTTTTTATGATCTAGAGCTATCATTGATTGGTTTTCAGCATCGGATCTTTTACTTGGTTCATTTTTACGATTGAGAGACTTGGCACTCCCTGGTTTGCAGACATCGTTACTTTGTTTACTGGTAGAGCCTGTTTCCGAGTTAATGGTACATAGGTAGCGGATAATAGATTCATCATTCGAAAAAATTGGTATATCATGTATTTCGGGTTCATCCCAGTTAATGAGGTCAGGAAAGACAAGCGGTAAGGAATCGTTTGGTGGATCAAGTTTTGCTACTATAAGTGTCATGATGGAGGTATTTTCGTGATTGGTCTTGGTTTTAAAGAAGTCAAGGATTTCGTCGAGGTCTTCCATGGTATTATCTTCCATATAGACTTGTGCATAATGTTTATGTTCGCTTTCCTTGGCATCATAGATATTCTGCAGTCCAAATTCAAGAGGTCTATCTTCTGCATTATGTTCTTCCTGAGAGAGGGATATGGAATTAGTATTGTCAGTGATATCTATAGTAGCATTTGAGTAGCTACCCCATTCATATTCATTGGAATCAGTCTCTGAGGCATCATCCCAAATTCTATCAGTGCTGTAAACAGGTATGTTGTATGGTGAAAATGGATCTTTGATGATGGATACCATTTTGATAGTTTTTGTTGATTCGGTGTCAGATCCTACTTCTACTTTTTGTATTTGTTCATAGACTTTGCCTCCTTGGGGAGAAATAAAGGTATCCAGAGATGATATTATTTGTTCTTGAGATATTGGTGTTTGAATATGAGCTACTACTGCAGATATGGCCTTCTTGTGGCTTAGAAGCTTTTCCTGATGCAACTTATGTTCTTGATGTTCCCGTGCCTTGCGGATTGTTTTTGCTGACTCAAATAGTGCTTCCTGCCAGGATTCTTCTTTGTACTTCTTCTTTTCTTTCCATTGAGGTTTTGTAGTTATGTGTGGTGTCTTTCTTAATAGGAAAGTGAGCTTACAACTCAATCCTATTTTGTCTCTACTGGGTTGTGAAGGAAGATCTGTGGGTTCAGTGACTCCTTCTTTGCGTTTTCCAATAGGTCCTTTACCGTCATATCCCATTTGCTACATGATTAAGTATCCTTTTTCATATAGGTGTGTTGGTAGAACAATGTCTAGATCAACTGCTTTGTTATCTTCTTCCTCATCTTTGTATAACCAGCTAAGAATGTCCTTATCTTCTGATTCATGTGCTAGAGTGCCCAGTTGGATGAAGGTACCATCAAATTTGGTGATGGGCTGAGTTACCAAATGCATTGATGTAGTAGGCAATCCATGAGATCTGGGTGATGTTGGCAATTTGGCCAAACATAGGGGTTCCAAAGAGTATTCTCCCATACCTTGGTCTTTGATTTGCATTTGCTACTTGAAATCTCCAGATAATGAGTTGAGCTTTTCTGTTTGTAGATCTGATGTTGAGGATCTCTGCTTTTCTCTATTATGAGGAACTAAACTATCCTAGGTTGCCCCCATTGTGTTGCAATGTTGAAAGGGGTTGTGATTAGCAGATATGGAGATCTCTTGTCCGTCATAAGGAAATTTGACACACTGGTGATACATAGAAGGCACTGCTTGCATTTCATGTATCTAGGGTCGCCCTAACAAAATATTGTAGGTGAGATCTATGTCCAAGACCTGACACATAGTATCCTTTTGCACTGGTCCAACTTGAATGGGTAACATCATGGTTCCTTTAGATGACCTTTCCTCATCATCATATGCCTTTATGGTAATCTTCTTATGGGGATCAATAGACTCTTCTGAGAAGCCTAATGCACATATAAGCTTTAAAGTACATATATTAAGTCCAGCTCCTCCATCTATTAAGACTCTTTTTACTCGGTGTTTACAAACGATGACTTCAATATGGAGAGGAGTGTTATGTGGATGACTCAAGGAAGTATTATCATGTTCTGAGAAGATGAGATTATGAGGTCCTGTCATATGGATGACCATGACTTGAAATCTGTCTGCATCCAGATCTTGAGGTACATTGGTTTCCAATAGCACTTGTTCCAATATGTTTTTGTGTTTGGGTGATAGTTTCAGCAATTCTAGTATTGATATCTGAGCTGGATTTTTGCGTAGTTGGCTAACCAAGTCATATTGGATCTTTGGTGTAGTAGTTGTAGGCACGGTATGTCCCTTCAAGACATATTTCTGAGTTCAGGTTGTTACATTGACAGATTCATGATCATGCTGGTCTCGGATGGTGATAACGTTTACCTGATGATCTTCAGCTGATATGTGATTGATGGTGTTATTGTAGATGTGGTTGATACAAGCTCCACGTGTATCGTTTGAGGTTGAAGCTCCATCTTTGTTGTAATTTGGAAGAGGATTTTTAAAGGCTCCATGGTCACCATTTGTTTTGAGACCATCTATCGTTAAGTCACCTTGATCAATCATGTCTTGAACAATGTTCTTCAATCTCATGCAATCGTTCGTCCGATGACCCTTGTTATGATGGAAATCAAAATAGTGTGAATCATTCCACCAAGGTGGTTTGATTTGGGGTTCATAGTTGCTAATTGCAGGCAAGGAGAGAATCTTGTTTGCCAGAAGTTCTCTGAATGCTGATTCTAGTGATTGCCCCAGTGGTGTGAAGACATGCTTTTGGAAATTATTCATGTTGTCCTGTGAATTGTTGTTAGGTCTTGGATTCATGTTTTTGTTTCGAGTATCATTGGTTTTGTTTGTGTTGAGTTGTCCTTGATTGATGTTTGGTGCATAGGTATTAGCGTTTGGATTAGCACCTTTAGGGTTTTTCGTGGCCTGAGGATTTTTGGATAATGCAAGCACTGGTTGCTTAGATTTTGGATCATGTGTTTCATTTTTGCCTTCATTTTTGTTTTGAGTCCAGAATCAAGACTTATCCAAGTTGCTATTGTTCTGGTTATTGTAATTTGATGAATTTGTTCTTTCCTTGAAGAATTTGAGTGTTCCCTTTTTGACACACGCTTCCTCTACTTGAATGCCATTTTCAATCAATTTAGCGAAAGACAGTATGCATTGGAGTTTGATCCTGTAACTCATTTCACCATTCAAGTTATCGATGAAGATTTCCATTTTCTCCTTTTCGGGAATATCTCGAGGATATCATGATACCATATGTCACCAGTGTTGAAGGAATATCATGAATGTTTCGTTGTTCTTTTGTTTGGTGTTGCAGACGTCTAACATGGTTATAGCATGTTGAATGTTATAGGAGTATTGTGTTATGAATTTCTTAACCAATTAATCAAACGATATGACAAGTGGTGTAATTTTGGATAACCATTCCATTGTTTTCCCTCCCAAGCTTCTTGGGAATAACCTCATCAGATAGGTGTCGTCATGAGCGAAATCAAGACTCATTGTGCAAAATTATCAAACATGATCTCAGGGATCACTTTTCCCATCGTATTTATGAAATTTGGGAACGTCTAATTTTGGAGGAAAAGGCACCATGTTCAATCTTCTGTTGAATGGATAAGGACAAATTTCATTTAATGAGTACCGCACTGTTGTCCCTTGTTGCATGTATTGCATTTGTCTTTGTAACATTTGTATTTGTTGAGTAAGAGCAACCAAAGGCGCATTATTTTGCCGAGGAAGAAACTCTTCCCTTGTATTAGTTCTCAGCTAAAAAGGTGTGTTAAATGGTATATTTTTCTCTAGAGTTTCTAGCTCGGGTATACGCATTTTTGGTATACGTTGTTCTGGAATGTGTTGCTCAGGTATGTGTTGTTCAAGGTTATGAGTTTCTTTTTGTTCTTGATATGCATATTGTCGAGATCTAGTTCTAAAGATGTTTGTGTCTAAATCTTTGAGAAGTTTAACGCCTTTACTTGTGAGCATAAGTAAATACTTCTCTTTGTCATTTCCATGAGTCTTTCTACAAGTTTTTGAAAGGAAGTGATTTCTTGACATTCTTGAAGGAGTTCTTCCATGATCTCAGGCTCTTCTAGATGTGGTCCTTCAAATGGATTAGATAACCTTCGAGTCATGCTTGATTCTGGTGTTGCTTCGCTTTGTTTGTTTTGTTGAGAGTGAGTTACAGGCATCTTAGTAGAAGCTTTCTGTAATGAAGGGGACAAAATCCTCTTCGATATGTTGCTCGGGGGTTGTTGGTTCAGGTTGGAGTGTGTTATAAGTGATACACTCGTTGGGTAAGAATGCTGGATTAATCCTTCCTCCATAGTTTATGATTTGATTAAAAGCATATTTTTGACAATATGCCCTAGTCTTTAAAGGCTCTTTGTCAAATTCATTGGATTTGTTTTGGATATAACATTTGATGTGATGAAGGAATACTCGATGAGACTTGAAAAGTTGACAATTGATGTATAAAAACTTATTTCTCTTGATGAATTTGGAAAACCTAGGTTGTTTCTTCAACATGATGTTACGGTAAAGATTCTTTCTTCTCAGAATATGGGGATGAGTCATGCATAAGTGATCAATGATTTCCTTTGATTTGTTTGGATTTAGTTGATCTTCTTTTAAAAATTCAAGTCTTACTCTATCAAATTGAAGGTTTAGATGCCCCTTCACGACAAAGTGTGTCAAATGATATGAATAAAAAGCCTCCCGATATGGAAACTTGATTTGACAACCTGGAAGTTTTTAAACAAGTGTTTTTGAGAGGAAATCCGTGGGATGGTAAAGGATTCTTTTGATACTTGTGATGAGGTTTCCAAATTATGATAGGATAGATATGTTTTACCATGCGATTAGTTTCGGATTTTTACAATGTTGGTTTGACACAAACTTTGCTCAAGAAATAGTCTTTACAGCTTTGTTTTTGCTACTCTATTTTGATGAAAAATGTTGCTGATGAAAAAAAGCTTCTGAAGATGTTTTCTAAATTTTCAAAATTCCTCACTGTTTTGCCCCCTATTTTTTTTTGTTTTTGGCTACATGCTAGAATAGAGACATGATGTGCTATAAAATTTACTTTACGCACTAAAAGAACGACCACATGCACTAGGCTACCCCCAGCTATGCGCTAAAGTTTTGACTGCTAAAATTTTTGTGTTCGGCTTGTTTGAAAAGATATGCGCTAGTATGGGTCTGTGGCATGCTAATTTTTAAACCCGACATGCTAAAGTTTGGTTTCCATGCACTAAGCTGATGCTTCAATGCGCTAAACTATTTTTCTGATGCGTTAATTTTTTTAACACTGTTTTGGAATTTTGGATAAAATGCTACTATTTTGACTAGACATGCTAACTTGATGCTTTGATGCACTAATCGAAATACCCTACATGCTAAGGAGTTGTCCCCATGTGCTAATCTACCCTGATTTTTCTTTTGGTTGGTTTTTTGCAATTTTTTGGATTTGATTGTGAGTTTTTCAGCTTTGATGGATGATTTTTTGAAGTAGTAAATGCAAGCACAACACAAAGAAGACAACCATTTTTGCTTAATCTAACAAAAAGTGTATGTTCTGTGAGGATGTGTTCAAATCCTCAATGTTTTAACAGGTTTGGATATGAAAAATACACTTCAGAAAGACTCTTTATTCAAAGGTTATAAATAACATCATAGCCCACTAGTCTTGATACTCCATTAGCTCAAACAGCCGTGTCACCCCCTAGAGGGTGCCCATTTTTTTGCCTTTTGCCAGAAATTAACCCAAAGTGAATTGCTTCACAATTGAGTAGTTATCTTGAGAGATATATGGTGAGTAATCTTGAGGGCAGATTCTTCCCCACCCTTGCACTATGATGTTATAAATGTCTGGTTATTGACTTGGTTCAAAGTTTCTATTTTTATGGCTCATAATTAGGCTTCTTGTTCGGTCGTCAGTGATAAACTCCCTCAGGAGGCTTCCCAACCTTTAGAACAAAGGCTTTACATATCTCGAGGATATTGGGGGAAGGCTAATTGTTGTGCGCAACCATTGAAAAGGACTTTTGTCACTTTCCACTTTTGATTATAATGGGTTGGAATACTTGGCGTCAAAGCCATTTCCCACTTAGGTCATTCCCTTCACACCGGCCATAAATGACTTTAAGAGTTTTTCAACCCCTCGCAAAGGCAGGTCTGCTAAAGGATGTAAATTCTTTAAATGACTAAAAGTGTAAGAGTAGTCTGGCTTTTTGATCACCCAGTTAAGGGGAGAGCATATACCTTCTACTTTTGAGACAAGGCAATCAAGTTGTTCTTTTTATCCTTTCAATTCAATGATTTTCTAAAATCTCTATGGAGATGTTGCTCCACAAAAACATTGTGTTTATTTTATCCCTTCAAAGCAATAATTTTCTAATCTAGGAAAAGAACCTGGTTAACAAAGCAAAACTTTGATGTTTGGTCAACAAAAGAAATTGATCAAAAGGGGAAGATCTTCCCTCTTTAATTGTGAAAAAAATAAAAAATAAAAAAAATTTAAGTGTGGATCTTTTTCCTTGAAATTTTTTAAAATTGATCCTTTTATGCACCAAAGGATGGCGAAGTTCTTTGTAAACACCTTTGCTTTGCAAAATGGAAAAATTGTTTTGTTCTTTTTAGAGCCCAATTGAAAATTTCTCTCCTAGAAAAGCAAAAAAAAAGATTATTTTTGTGGTTCTTTGTATAGCCCAAATAAGGTGAGTTCAATTTTATTTAACAAGAATTAAAAAGACTTTAAATTCTAACTAACTTAAACAAGTTAGTAAAAATTTAAACTATTATATAGTTCTAGAAATAAGACTATGCTCCTCCCTACAATAAGATGTCAGAAATCCTGTAAAAATACCCACCACAGTAATTAGAAAAATACAAATTTTTGTGGACTTCAACAAGTCTAACTTTGAACTTGATTACAATTTTAATTGTTGCCTTTTGTCTGTGATGCACTACAGAAAGGACTTTACGCACTACAAAACAACTTGGATGTGCTATTGGACAGACTTGATGCGCTGAAAGATTTTTTTGAATGCGTTGCTCTGTTGTTTTCCCACGTCGAGACCTACAAGAAAATGTTAATAAAGTTAATACGCTAAGTGATAGTCTGTACATGCTAAGGAATGACTCCCACATGTTGAACAGTGACCCAGATGTGCTATAATGCTGACCAGATGCACTAAGGGATGTTCCCCACACGTCGATTTCTATTTCCTGCGTACCTGTAAAAGTGGTTAGATTTAAAAACTGATTTGATTAGTGGGGTAGGGCCCCACAGTGGGCGCCAGAAATGTATGTGGGGAAAGTGGGTTGATGAAACTCAATATATGAAAATATTCCAAAAGACTTGTCCACACACACACATGGGACATCTTGGTGCAAGTTATGGAGCTATGAAGGATAGCTCAACTTCTCAAGGTTGGTTCCATGGTTCTCTATCTCACAAGGTCCCTCAAGCCAATGTCTTTTCTCTTAGATCACTGAGCAAAGTGACTTAGGGATGACTAATGCAAGAATGAAGGATGCTTTAGATTAATTCTAACATGAATGCATCCTATTTATGCATGTTTCTACAAAATGGATTAAACTAGATTATAAGATGAAAAGGTTAGTAGTAATACTATCCTAACATGATATACTAGTTAATGAATTGAGCTAATGATATTAAAAATACTCTAAACTTCTATATTAGATTAATTCCTATTGCAAAGAGAGGCTAGATGCAAGCTAAAATTGAGCATAAATAAGATACTAAAAGCTTGGATGATCAAATGGAGGGACGTAGAGCTCTATTTATAGTGAAAATAGGGCAATGGAGGGTCAAGATTGGAGGAGTTATCAAGGGTCAGGATTGAAAGTTATCAATCCATATTTACAATTTTCACCAATGAAATGGTGACAATTGTCGACATAAGACTGTTTGAGAGGAGAGGTAGGAAGCATTGAATGCTTGAGGGTACATGATGGTTACCTTAAGAGGTAAGGATTAGGATTAGATTATTGTTTATCCAATGGATAAAGCTTTTACCCAAAGGATAAACTCTTGTGCAAGGGATTAAGGAATAACCATGGTCAAAGCATTAAAGGCTTGATGAGACCCTTGGGTTACATGAGGGTTAAGTTAGTCAAAAAGTCCCTAACCATGCAAGAGGGTTGAGTTAACCATTAATGGTTTGGAAGACTTTTAAGTTGTTGAAGACTTAAAGCCTTTAATGGTTTTCAAAGACTTTGAAGGTTTGAGAAGTGACTTCTCTTTGCTTAGGGATGTGACAATGATTAGGATAGGATTAGGCTAATTAGAAGGAGTTAGAAGAATCTAGAAGGGATTTAGGCATGCAAGTGGATTTTGTAGGAGAATGCAAGTGGGAGGAATTTTGGGATTTTCAATGAAAATAAAATCATTTATTTCAATTAAATGGTGTAATTTGCATTTGGATAAATATTTAAATAAATATTAATTTATTTAAATGTGAATGTGAATTTTGGATTTAAATAAATCTTAATTTATTTACATGAGAAAAAGGAAGATAAAGCATTAAATGCTTGAAGACTTTGAGGGAAACCATTAAAGGCTTAAGAAGACTCTAGAAAGAAGCCATTAAGTTTGAAGACTTTAAATTTGAAGACTTTAAGTTTGAAGACTTTAAGGGAAACCATTAAAGGCTTAAGAAGACTCTAGAAGGAAGCCATTAAGTTTGAAGACTTTAAGGGAAACCATTAAAGGTTTCAAGTGGGTGAGGATAAATAGGATTTTAAATAAATAATTTTTATTTAAAATAGTTGTGCAACTTGCATTTGTAGGAAAATACAAGTGGGTGGAGGATAAAGGTGATTTAACTAAATGATTTATTTAAAATAGTTGTGCAACTTGCATTTGTAGGAAAATATAAGTGGGTGGAGGATAAAGGTGATTTAAATAAATGATTTATTTAAAATAGTTGTGCAACTTGCATTTGTAGGAAAATACAAGTGGGTGGAGGATAAATGATTAATTAAAATAAATTGCTTTATTTTAATTTGTTTGCAAGTTGGAGATTTAAATAAATTAGATTTATATAACTGGGGTAAACTATTTAATTAAATGTAAATTTAATTAAAAGTAGAGAGAAGGGGTTTAATTAAATAGAATGATTTATTCAATTAAATGATATAAAGGGCTTAAGTGAATTTAATTAAATAAATTGAATAATTTATTTAATTAAATAGAAGAATGTGGTGATTTAATTAAATTAGATTTAACTAAAATAGAGGAATTCAAGAATAAAATGAACATTAAATATTCATTTAGGAATATGGTCATTTTTATACATCTATAGTAGGAATCCCACCGGATAAAGATGTAGTCACTATTTGAAGAGATGACTGACAATAATTGTGCCCCAACCGGATCACATGTGTCTGCTTGAAGATATGTTGCTCAAACAAGGAAACCACATTTGTGCATTGCAGGATGCAAATGAAAATGATCCACTCCCATCGGTAAGTGAAGATTATCTCCTATTATGCATGAAATGCATCATAGGTCTTGGAGACAAGACAACAGAGTGAAAGGGAGATGATTGAAGGCTCACGCCGGATCGACCGGTGAGAGAAAAGGATGCCTTAGGTGCATGAAATCCTAAGATGTCCACCAGATCAGAAAGGGTTGGCATGTTGTGCTATAGGACAGAAAAGGAAAAGTAAAGAAGTGGTGGGTTTATCACCTTGACAAACTAGTTGGGATGATGTCTGGGTTGATGATGAAGAAGGCAAGTTCAAGAAGCTATAGACAGAGAGTGTGACTGGAATGCAGTTGCCTCTGATAAAAATAGTTGAAGGTTGATGACATGGTGTCATCAAGGTAGTTACCGGTAAGTATGTCTATCAGTAAAGCTGACAAGGTGCATGAAGTTTTTTGGCAAGAGTGATAACTGGCGAAGGTGTTCCACTGGAAGAGAATAAAGGTGCAAGGTTGATGGCAGACCGGTTAGGATATAATTGACAGATTTTATGAACTGGTAGATGAGCCCGGTTCTAAGGTTGGTTGGTGATCCTATCCAGACTGACATAGATGACCTAGAAAAGGTAGATGCCAACAAAGTGGCCACATGGAGTTAAAGTGGCAAGCATGCATGCATAGGTCGGCGTGGTGAGCTGGTGAAGTGTCTGTTAGCAAGGTAGATGGTGGCAGGTCTATATTTATGTTGACTATGTGATTCATGGGATGTGTATTAAAGGTTTGCGGCTCGAGGTCATTCTAACTACAAAGATCAAGGATAGACTAATTGAGAAGATCGAGGTAAGTGAAGGAAACCACAAAACCATTCTTGGTGATCGACCAAGAGATCGGCTGATAGGTTAAAAGTAGATTGCTGAATTTGGAAGGCATGTTCTGGAAGGCACAACAATGGCGGTGTTGATTGATCTAGTGCAGATCATCAATCAAGGGAAGAAGATCTGATTAGATCTTATTGGTTTTATTTTACCTCGAGGTTGATGAAGAAACCCTAATCGCCTAAATTTTGAATTGGTTTTTGGTGGGAAAACTTATTTATAAATATGCAAGTCTAAATCAATGATAGGTGTTGGTGCTGAATGACAAGATGGTGTTGTTGATGAAGAAGTGAAATAAGTCAAGTGCTCAATGAGAAGAAGAAGAAGAGACTGAATGTGAGATAGAACAGGGTTGAAGAGTTCAACTAGCAATAGTGTTGCAACCGATAGTCTTCCATTGAGTTTGAGAGAGAAGTATACTAGTGGTGACTGAACCGACAAAGAAGAGGTAAAGAGGATTATAGAAAATAGAAGAGCACAGTGAGAACTAGAAGAGAACTTGTAAGCTGACAACCAGTAATAATCAAATAGTGGATATTTGACTGAGTGAAGTAGACTGGTGGAGAGAAGCAGTGTATCAGAGAGAAGAGAGAACTAGAAAAGAAGAAGGGGCTGGACCAGTAAGGTTGCAACAGGAGATAAGGTTGTAGTAGTGAGAGGTTAAGCAAAGAACTGATAGTGAACTAGATAGAAGATCCGGTGAAAAGATTTGCAAAAGAGTTACAAAGTTCATTTGTAACAAGTCTATTACTTTTGTAATTGATTATGTTTATTGAAGATCACTGAGTTGGAGCTTGGTGTTCCTTGGGTCAGTGCCCTAAATTAGGGGTTGGTGCTCCATGGGTTGGTGCCCTAAATCAGGGGTTGGTGCTCCTTTGGTTGGTGCCCTAAACATTGTAATCAGATTTCCATTGTGAGGCTGAATTGGAGTAGTAGACTCCAACAGCATTTCTCACTGAAGTTTTTCCCATCTTGGGTTTTCGTCATACATTTGGTGTTATTTGATGTCCCTTTCATGTGTTATTACATTTGTGTTAGTCTCTCATCTAGCTGGTAAGTCTTCTTTATGTTAGATCCGTTAACCAGTATACACACATAGGATAAAAAAGGGAAAAGTTTGTAAATGATTGATTCATCTTTAAAGTTTCATCATTTTCTTTATAAATTGCATTATTCATAACTTGATGTCCATTCTTGCATAGAGATCCTTCATGCGACTACATATGTGTCCCTTGTTAGGACTTATTCGTTGTTTGAAATGACACGTCTTTTATGAATAATATCTCCTAAGGAAACATATGATTATTCCCCCTAATCTATCTTTGTCCTCTTTCTTGGGGGGCAAGGATGGCATTTTACTTTTCTCTCTTGTAATATAAAGTATCACTATACCCTTTAAGGGTTGCATTTTTCATTTGTTGATGACTAATCCCTCCTTAGGGGAATCTGTGATCTTTCTCTCTCTCTATCTCTATTTCTGAAGATTACCACTTCTTTAGAGTTGTATTTTACATCTATTAATGTCTTTTCTTGTATTGGATATTAATTCATGTGAATACATTGTACATTTTCTTATGTTTAATCTCTCCTTAGAACTTATGTAATTCTTCTCATTGTCCTTACATCTGGGGGTGATGATCTCTCTCTCTCTCTCTCTCTCTCTCTCTCTCTCTCTCTCTCTCTCTCTCTCTCTCTCTCTCTCTCTCTCTCTCTCTCTCTCTCTCTCCTTTTCCTATATTGAGAGGTTTTTGTCTTATTATTTGATATCATTCCTTATCTGAAGTTGTTGTTTTCTCAAGGATTCTCTCTTATGCAAGAGAATTAAGTGTCTGGATACAACCTCTTCTTCACTTGGCAATAAACATCTATTATAAAATTACTCCCTCTCATTGGGTCAAAAGTGTGTCATCCTTCATCAAGAATCCCTTTCGCCTAGCAATAGGGTGAAGGTATGCATTCTTTTTCTCCTTCCTTTCTTTTGGTAGAAGATGTTATGTTTGTTAAAAAAACTCCTCTTGGAAGTATATGTCTTTTGAGAAAAGATCTCTTCTCCTCCAAGTATCTCCTTTACACTTGTTGCAAGATATCTCTCTTTCCTTGCTTATAAGAGTGTTCCCTATTTAGCTTGGATTTATGACATTGTCACCTAAAAGGTAACCCCTTGGCGTTGAAGTTTGGTATCCTTGTTTTGAAGCTTCCTTAAGACATCAACATAGGGCTATATTGACATCTTAAGGGGGGCACCCACATTGCTCCCTTTGTACCATATCGTACTATATTTTTGCATATCATTTTTGCATGTCTTAAATGGAGTGTTCATTCTCAAAACTAGAGGAAACAAACTCTTACACAAGATGCTTCACACCTAAAACCAAACACAACATTTGATATATTTCTTAAATTGGGTTAAACACATCACCAAAATCAAAGAAAAATCTTACACGGGATGTCCTCAAAACTAGACATGCATCTATCATTCACCTATTGGAATTCACACATTTTACTCTTGGCATTTACACATTCACCTCTTGGCATTCACACATTTTCCTCTTGGAATTCACACATTCACCTCTTCGCATTCACACAGTCACCTCTTGGTATTCGTACATGTCTTAAACATGTTGATGCACGCTCAAAACTAGAGGAAACAAACACATATATGGGGTACAACTTCAAACCAGACATCACTTGCACACATGCACAAGGATGAGTGGAACTAGAAAAATAGGGATAGATTATTCCTACACTCCTCCCCAACATGGATCACCTTGATAAAAACATCTAGGGGTAAGGTATCTAGATGTCCTCTCTCATCATTCTTCTCATGGATCACCTAGAAAACACATCTAGTATGTATTCATGCCCTTTCTTCTTCTTCTCATGAACTCATAGCTTTGCTATTGATAGTTCATGGATGATGCTTTCTTTGCTCTTTTATGTGATCACTCATGTTCATGAGATTGTATTTTTCAAGAATGATATTAGTGTTTGAGACATTTTGATATTGAGGTCTCTCAAGCTAGTTCACTTGAGATCTTGTTTTGGTTCTTAGCTTTGTTTGTTATGTGTCTTTTGTCTTTGCTTTCCTTTTTTTATTTCTTTTGTCTTTGTTTGGCTTTTTGTTTTTGTCTTGCTTTTTGTGTGTCCTTTCATATGTTTGAGTGAGTTAAGATCCTAATATTGGGGGCTTGGTCCTTGAAATTAGTGATGCTTTATGCTCCTTGTGATTTTTCTCTGCATTCCTCCTCTTCTTCATCTCTCTTTCATCTACTTTACCATGAGTATTTGTGTAAGCTCATACTCCTACTAAAGTGGGGGCTAAATGTAGTATCTTAAATTGTAATCCCTTACAATTTAGTCCACATTTTGCACCCTCACTTTAGTGTGCATATCCTGATACCTAATTAAGGCTTGATTGTGCTTGTACCATGCAAATTTGTCCTTGTCTTCATTTGATACACTGCATAACCCCTTGTCTTGGACCCAAAATAGGGTAGGGCCAGAGTGTGGCACTCTAGTACTCATTGGGACCAAACCACCACGTTTTGGTCCCCCTTTTTTGGGCCCTTCTTTGACCCCTTCTTGAAGCTTAAAAAATGAGTAGGAAATCTCTACCTGTGTCAGCCTATGTCAAAAAATTAGCATGTTATTCGACAAAAAAGTATATAAGGAGGTTTTCCCCTCTAATTTGATGAACACATCATAAGAGAAGGATGAGGTTATAATCATCAACCATTCAATCATTGAACCATTCATCATCTAACATCTCTAGAGGTTTTCGATGCTGCATTCTTCATTCATTAATTGTAGAGCAACATTACATCTCTCACTTGCAAGCACGTGTGTGACTAGGGTTTTGTCATGTTCATGCCATTTCATATAAAATATGTTAGTACATTCAAGAAGCAAAGAATCATTATCAATCATTGTAGATTTGAGAAAATAAGTACAGAGCAACGATCTTCAAAATAGGCATTATTTGCAGAGACAAATCAACCTTCTTTGGCATGTAAAAAGTTAGGAGGACTAAAGCAACGGGCGCTCCAATCCCAACATTTTTGGAGCTTTTGGGGATATCAAGTCCAAATCTACATATACTACTCAGATCCAGGTGCATGCCTCAATTTCATGACTGTAGCTCACTGTTTCTGCATTTTTACCTTCATTTTGAGTACTTTAACCTAATTTCAGCGATTGAACTCACAAAAGAAGGAAAACTAAAGTCACCCCTTGAAACCAATTTGTATTTCAGTCCTTATCATTATTGGTTATTGACTAAATCTATTAGATTCACCCCTCTTTTGAATGTAATGGCAAATTAGTAGTTTTCGTCTCTCTCATGGTGGAAACCCTAATTTTCCACCCATTACGATTTTATGTCAACTTTTTTATCAAAATATACCTTTTGAAACCTATATAAAGCACATCTTATAATTATTCATGAGGTCTAAGTTACAATTTAATTGAAGAATCACTTCAGATCTAAGTATTCAACATTGCAACTTGTGTCATTTCATATTTTTTATTTACGTTTATCATGTTACCACATTAACACTTGTGGTACTTATCTAAAGAGCCTTCCATCACCACCTTTATGTGATAATCCATGAGAGGGTTTCATTTCGAAGGTGTAATAATTTAATTTCAACATTTCCATTATTTAACCTATATCCTCCCTATAAAAAGCTCTCTCTTTCATCAATCATAGTTATTGTGGAGGTAGGGACACCATTACAGGGTTTGACTTAGGTAAGCCCCTGTACAACACAACCATTATTCCCTTTTTTTATGTGTGCAAGTTCATATCCAATATTAGGGACTATTTCAAGAGTGCAAAGAAGACAATGATAGTTAGTTCTATATTTTGAACAAGATAAAACACCAAGACTAAGGCACCCAGCACACCAGTTTGATACTTTTTGGCTAGATTTTTGGGAGATATACCTGCAGAATCTCTTGACTATATTTTTTATTCATTCTATTAGTTTGGACACCTCCCAGACTAGGGTGGCTAGCACACCAATCTAGTACTCTCAACTCCAAACTATAGGTCTAGGTTCTTTTCTATGTTCTCTTTCTAGATCTGGCCTACTATGTTGGTTTTTTGTTCTATAACTTACTATCATCACTAAACGTTGTCATTTTTTATCATTTAAGCTAGTTCTTTCACACACACTTTACAATCTCAAATCTACTGCAACAAAGGAACATAAACACAACTATTCAACTAACCTTTTAGGACTGTAGCTAAACCTATTTGTGTTTCAATCCCATACTATGGAGATTTGAGATCTTAGTTTGTATCGATAAACCTAGGATCCAATTTCCATATATATCATAAGTATATAATATATAGGATTTAAAATGAAAATTTTGAATACATAAGAGGTAGACACAACCAATTTCCACATGGAAAGAATCCAATGCATGCATGCTCTCAAATATTTATCCTTGACATGCATAATGCTTGCATACATACAACACTCTTGCATGTAAAGCACTGTCATGATTGGGACCCACTTGTCATAATCATCTCCAATTCTAATGTCTTCCTTAACATGTACATGGCCTCTTTAACATGTTATAAATTTGCATGCATACAAACCCCTTGCATACATAGGAACCTACATCAAATGGGGCCCACCTATCATAAATCAATCATAATTGACTCTTACACTATCATAATCAATCATTTGATAAGTTGATCAATATATCTATCACAATCATTTGATAAGTCTAGCTTCATAGTGGGGTTCACTTAGTGAGATGCATATCTCCACATAATTAGCTTGCATGTCATCCTAGTTGTGTCTGCTATGTGGGATGCCACCTTACCAAAATAAGCCCCATAGAATGACACCATTAGGTGAACATAAAACACAAGATAAAATAAATAATTAAATTAGTGTTAGGACTTGCAAAGGTTGAGACACCCTAATCCCAATATGGTATGTGAAGCAAACCCCAAACAATGGCATCTTGTATTTGATGGTATTTATAAAATTCTTATAATATATTTTTTCTTTAACAATATAAAAAATAGATGTAATAATGAGAATGTGTCAACAAAAACTCTTATCTTTTATTCTGAATTTCACAAGAGTAAATATTAATATTTAAAAATAAACAACATAATTCTAAAATAAATATCTCATAAATTTATATCTATATATATTTAATAAATAATATAATTTCCAAATAAATAAATAAATAAAATTTAAATCGATATCGCTTCATCCATGAATGGAATGACCTGAAAACGCAATTTGCCCAGTTAGAATTTGTATCAATATTTTCAAGAGTCTCAATAAATTCAATATAATTTTGAAATAAACCATACCTGATTCTAGTCTTGGTTGTCACTCAAGGTTTTCACTAAAGTTTCTGAAACAGCTGTATCTTCTGTCAACCGATTTCTCCCTGCATAGAAATTTCTTGCACGTTCATCATTATATTTAGACTGCACTTCTTCGAACACATCTGTTATTTCCCTGTTTGTATGTTGTAACTTCCTCTTTTTCCTTCTCCCTGTCAGCCATTCATGTCAGCATGATATCCATTCATCTACAAGAACATGATATGAAAAAAAAAATTTGGTAATACCCATGAAATAGTTAACTGAGATCCACCGATACCTAAACAAAATCATATGTTGAGGGGAAAGAACCAGCCATTCCTATCATGTTCCTGAAATGTTTCATTACTGCTGCACATCTCCTCCAATCCACACTTTTTTGAATTGTTTTGAACATCATGATAGAGGCTAGGCTTTTCTGGTTCACCTTCACTTTGGCTCTCCTCAGCAAACCCAATCAGCACATGACCATTGGAAAAACCAGATTCAACTTCCTATGCACCCAAAACTAATCTCTTTTAGAACTATCTTATTTTCAGATACAAAATCATTCAAATTCAATCAAAGAAAAAGAAAATATAGTGGAACCATAGGTCACATAATGATGCTCAAAATGCAAACCTCGTCAAAATCCAGGCTAAATATAGAGGGATATGCATAATTGTCATGGTGATAAAGACTTGAGACAAAGGCTTCCTCCATGTACTTAATATACAAGCTGTGTTTACAGTGGATCCTCTATCAACTGTAAACACATAGTCTTTCATTCTACCAGGTTGGTATGTTGCGAATGAATCCCTGGTTGCTCATTCTTCTGTGTCATATAGTCACCGCTTTAATGCTCAGATTTAAACTTTTCTCAAAATCAATCCAATCACTTATAACACCCAAAACTTCTAAGTTTTGTAAACACCTGTACAACATCGAATCCTTACTTTATCTTTATTTTGGTCTCTTTTCAGCATAGTCTTAGATATTTATGGAAAAAAAATCCCAAAGCTGGATAATATCTGATCTAACTAAGTGGAAACAACATACTGTTTTCAGCCAATGAAAATGCAAAAGCAAAACAAGTAAAACTGAAGTGGACAGAAATGAGTAACGGAAAGCACCATAAAAATATACGCTGTATATATGCCATAAAAATATATGCTGTATTCAATTTATTTGATTTAATTCACTTAACAAATTAATATTTATTTAAATATCTATCCAAATGCAAATTACACCTTTTAATTGAAATAAATGATTTTATTTTAATTGAAAATCCCAAAATTCCTCCCAGTTGCATTCTCCTACAAAATCCACTTGCATGCCTAAATCCATTCTAGATTCTTGTAACTCCTCCTAATTAGCCTAATCTTATCCTAATCATTGTCACATTCCTAAATAAAAGAAAGTAACTTCTCAAAAACCTCCAAAGTCTTCAATAACCATTAAAGACTTTATGTCTTCAAATGGTTAACCTCTAAAGTCTTCCAAACCATTAAAGGCTCTTACATAACCATTTATGGTTAACTCACCTTTTATCTTTGGTTAGAGACTTTCCTCTAACTTAACCATCATTTTGACTCATGGGTCTTTTCAAAGCATTTATTTCTTTGACTAAGGTAACCATTTAACCCTTGCAAATTCATTTATCTCTTGGATAAAAGGAATATCCATTAACCCAACCCTAACCCAACCCCTTAGGGTAACCATCGTGTCTACTCAAGCATTTAATGTTCCTCATCTCTCCTCTCAAGTCTCCTCATGGTGACACTTGTCAACATGTGATTGGGTTGAAAGTCTCACATGGATTGAATATCTTTTAGTCCTTACCCTTGTTAAGATTTCTCAATCTTAACCCTTCATTTCCCCATTTTTCTATAAATAGAACCCTTATCCTCAAGCAAAGGAGGAAGCATTAGAGTATTGCTGTTATACTGGTATTAGCATAGAGATTTTTCATAGCATCACTATCTACACTTGCATAGCATTTGTTTATCATATTTAGCCATCTTGAATCTCCATATGACATCCATGGCTAGTACTAAAAGCTGAGAGCTACACTCATGTAGAACTTGGAGAAGAGAGGAACAAGGGAGGAGCAACTATGAGCATCTTGGTTAGCATTTGGAGGAGCATAGTTTATTTATTCTATGTTTGTATGTATTTTATTTCATGCTCAATATCTCTCTTGATATGCTTGTTTAGAATAATCCTTGGTTGCTAACACTAACTTTTGCTTCTTGTGTTCTTGTGTGTGTTGTCATCAAACTAGATTTTCTAATCCCATTTCCATGACATCATTACATTTATTGATACTTGATACTCATTGACGCAATGTAAATGTAAATGAAATTATTGATGATAATTTTAACTTAATGTTTATCTTATTATGGATATTTTATCTTGTACTCTAACGACTTTGTTGAGTGTAAGGTGGATGCAGGGTCGATAGTCGAAGGTAGAAAAATAACCAAGGAGGGGTCTCCTAGCTCGTCGACAGTAACCTAGGGAATGTGGCCTATGTATTTACACACACACACACATGTAATTATTAAACAAATAAAATCGATATTAAATAATATTAAGAAATAATTGAAACATAAAATATTAAATTTAAATGTTAAATAAGAGATTTCAAGCAAATGAAATTAAAATATTAATTTAATGACTTAATATTAAGATTTAAAATAAAACATGTAAGTTTTTGGAGAGTAGAGTCGAACTAATAGTTTCTTCCTGTCAAGTCTCAGTAACTTCCTATCATCACTCAAATTTCTCTTCCTGACTAGCTAATCAAACCAGTCCAACTCTTGATCAAACTTCTTAACTGGCTAATCTAAATCCTCTTCTCCACTTCTAACTCCCCTTCCACTCTTGTTTTCATTCCATGTAGATCCATGAATAATGGATCAAATCTTTTCCTATGCAAGTTATATAAACTCAAAAAAATATCGAACTACACATCTCTCTCTGCCATTGTATTGACTTGATGTTTTATTCTATCTCTCCTTTGCTAATTCTTTGGGTAGAATGAGTAATTCTTTGGAGGAGAGAGACTAGTGGAATCGAATTTGCAAAGAACACACCTCTCCCCACATCCCCCCTTCATCATTATTGCTAGGATATACTTTTCATGGCCTTCTAGGAATCAATTTGGAGGTGCAAAATTTTGTACAGGAGAGTACGTGGAGTGTTTGATCTACCTAGAGGAGTTGTGCTTGGTTGGATAGATAATGCCTCCTCTTCTCCCTTCCTTTATTGTCAAATTTGCAAGTTGTTGGACTTGCATAAAGCATTGGATTGACCTATTTGATTCAAGGCTAGAAATTTACAGAGGTAGAGTCCATATCTCCCTTATCTCCATGCCAAGTCTACAAGGTAATGGTTATTAGGTTATCAGGTATTTGTTGACATGTATTTGTTCTAACTTGGTTTACCCTGGCTGATTCTTTTAGTACTCAAAACTACATTTATATGTTGAATTGATCCTTAGGAAGCATAAAGTTTATTGCCCAATCTCTCCTGTAAAAAAAATTCAACTTCTCTCCTTAACCATTGTGATATAGGAACTTGTTATTTTCTGATTGAATCAAATCGATTTTTCATAATTTAAATGAATCTAGTTAGGAATGTTGCAGACAAAGATTTGATTTGAAGGCATAGTTGATAACCATGTGGGTAAAAAAAAAATTATTACATTATTAGTTAAACCTAAGGTTTGGATCATTCCTTGTTTTCCTGCCAATATTAGTTTCTGATTTATTTCTTTTCATATTTTCTATTTGATTATCCTTATGTTAGTATGGTCAATAAGAATAGACCTTTAATAATAATCATCTGGTTCGAGTTTATCGGCCATTCATTTATATAAATATATATATATGGGTATGAACAAAAATTAAAATATTAATAATGAATATAATTAAATGGGAAGGGTTTCACTTTTGACTTAAGGGTCTTTCATGACTATGAATTTTTCATTATTACATTGTTATATTCTAAGGTGCAACATTAATCGGATCCATATA